>NC_134356.1:642202180-642279680 GCF_048569485.1 Anomaloglossus baeobatrachus | reverse complement strand
CAGCGTTCTCAGTGTCTGCATGGGCACAGAGATTCCACATTGTGACAAGTGGGGGCCAGGGCTGGGGGACTGGAGGGCACAGAAATGTATGTTAATCGGTCTGGCAGCCACAACCTCCAGTTGTGCAGCTGCTTATATTCTCTGTTTATATACTCTGCTGGGGGTCATTCTGGAGATGCATTCCCTCACAGAGCCCCCACTTCTGCAGCATGTCTCACATCAGAGCAAGGCTGCAAGGCTGTTCTTAATATGCACTGCATGTAGACTCGTACTGCCTGTACTGAGCACATAATCACAGTGGTCCCTCAGCCTGGAGGCTCGTCAGTGGTCCCTCCAGCTGCTCCGGGGGTGCTGAGCATGCATTAGCCCCCTTCTCAGGGCGCTTCTGCTGCTACGGCTCGCTCAGCAAGCTCTTAGAGGTCTCTTCATCTGGCTTCAGACCCCGTCCTCCTAAAATGGAGACGCAGGGTCCCCTGTCCTTCCCCGTCCCGCAGCTCTGATTCACGAGCTGACTCACTGGTCGAGGAGGATGTCTTTACTGGGGGCTCGGACGCTACGTAATGTACCATTGATCTGTCCGAAGGTGACGCAGATGCTAATGATTTGATTGCGTCCATTATATTTGTACTGGACCTCAATCCGCCTGTATCAGGGGAGTATCCCCCTCTGGCAGAAAGGCATCAGTATACCTTAAGAGAACAAGGAGTGTGTTCCTTAACCACTCCAGTTTTCAGCCCACTGTGACAAGCCCAGAGCCTGTCCTGACAGACGCTCCCAAAGCGTGGTTCTGATGACTGTTTCCTTCTTCCACCAGAGGTGGTCAAGGAGTGGGCTCATTCACCAAGGGTGGTCCCTCCGGTGTCTAGTATTTCAGCCTGGATAGTTGTATCAGTGGCTGACGGCACCTCTCTAAGGATCCCCCTGTACATTAATTCTGTACTGGACCTCAATCCGCCAGTATCAGAGGAGCAAACTTCTCTGGCAACAGGACACCAGTTTACCTTGCCTAAGAGAATAAGGAGTGTGTTCCTTAACCACTCCAGTTTTCAGGCCACTGTGACCAAGCCCAGGGTCTGCTCTGGCAAACGCTTCCCAAAGCGTGGTTCTGATGACAGTTTTTCCCCTTCCACCAGCGGTGGTCAAGGAGTGGGCTCATTCACCAAAGGTGGTCCCTCCGGTGTTAAGACTCTCAGCCCGGACGTTGTTTCAGTGGCTGATGGCTCTTCACTTACGGTTTTGCTGTCCGCCAGTTTGTCCTTCTGGCCAAATCTGTATGGAGGCGGCAGGGGCCTCGTTCTCCCCATTTGCAGCAGTGCGGCTTTCAAGCCATCTCTGCTTCTCTAGAGGAGATGCATTCCCTCATAGGGACTCTTTGCCCGAAATGGTTGCCTTAACTTCCAGACTTCAGTCTTTTCATCCTATACCATGTCTGCCATGCTGGAGACTCTCACCGCACTGCGGTGGCCTCGGCTAATTTTCTCGCTATCCGCAGGCTCCTGTGGCTTCGGAAGTGGAAGGCGGATGCTTCTAAAGAAGTTCCGTGCTGGGCTCCCTTTTGCTGGGACCAGACTGTTCGGGAACAACTGGATGAAATTATTAAGGAAGCTCTTGGCGGGAAGAGTACTTCCATGCCACAAACCTAAACCAGGAAACCTGTCCAGGGCAGGAATCAGTCGAGGTTTCGTTCTTTTTGTTCCTCCATCTGATCGTTCTCTTAGCCCTCGGCCTCGCCCACTGGCTCAGCCAAGGATCGTAAACCCAAATGGCACGCGAGAAGACCGCAGGACATGCTGCCACTAAGTCAGCCTCCTCCTGGCTATCTGGCCACGCCAGCAACGTCCTTGGTCGGTGGCAGGCTCTCCCACTTGGCGACGTATGGTTCTAACACGTCTCCGATCAGTGGGTGCGAGATACCATCTCCCACGGCTACAGGATAGAATTCTATCCAGCCCGCCAAACAGATTTTTTTCTGTCAACTCCCCTCTGCTCCAAGGCCGCCGCCTTCTCACAGGCTGTGGCATTCTTGCAGGCCACTGGAGTAATTGTACCGGTTCCCGACTGGGAACGGTTCTGAGATTTCTGCTTGGATCTATTCCTAGTACCCGAGGAGGGCGGTGCCTTCCGACCTGGATCTCAAGCTTCTCAAGCATGTTCAGGTGTGGCAGTTTCGCATAGAGTCTCTGCGATCAATCATTGACCCAAGGAGATTCCCTAGCATCCATCGACATCAGAGATGCCTATCTGCATGTGCCAATCGCAGTTTCACTCCAGCGTTG
Organism: Anomaloglossus baeobatrachus; assembly: GCF_048569485.1. NCBI lineage: Eukaryota > Metazoa > Chordata > Amphibia > Anura > Aromobatidae > Anomaloglossus > Anomaloglossus baeobatrachus. Next base: position 642,277,404 of record NC_134356.1, on the reverse strand, counting down.
GCTACGTTTTGCAATCAGAGTGGTCCAATTCGTGGCTCTTCCCTTTGGGTTAGCCACGGCCCCTCGAGTATTCTCAAGGTCGGGGCAGCTGTGATTGCGGTCCTGCACCTCTAGGGGTTGGCAGTGATTTTTTTGTCCAGGACAGCCTTCTACTCTGGGTTTTCATCCAGTGCAGACTGTTAGCGGAGTGCCTCGCTCACTCTCGCCACTCTAACCAATTCGGGTGGTTTGTCATTCTGTCCAAGTCCACTCTGACTTCGACCCAGAAGTTCACAGACCCAGGGACGCAATTCGAGACTCTGTCGGCACTTGTGAATCTGCCCTTAGTCAAGCAGCAGTCCCTCCGCTGGTGGTCGACGTCGTTCCTTCAGGCACCTAATAAAGGTGCTGGATCAGATGGTGGTGTCAGTGGAAGCATTCCCTTGCCCAGTTCCATCTGCGTCCTCTACGGCTGGATATTTTCCGCTGTTGGAACAAGCGGACTTCCTCCTTCCATGGGGCGGTGGCTTTGCCACAGACCAGGGGCTCATTTCAATGGTGGCATCGTCCCCTCTGTCTCAGGGACGCTCCTTTTTGACTCCGTCCCGGGTGATCCTCACCAAGATGCTAGTCTATCCGGCTGGGGAGCAGTATATCTCCACCATGGAGCGCAGGGCACTTGGACTCTGTCCGAATCAGCCCTCTGGATCAATGTGCTGGAAATCAGAGCTGTGTTTCTAGCTCTCTAAGCCTTTCACCATCTGTTGGCAGCCAGGCACATTCGAGTCCAGTCAGACAACGCTACAGTGTTTGCCTACATCAACCTCCAGGGCGGGGCACTCAGCCGCCTGGCAATGTTGGAGGTTCATCGCATTCTTCAGTGGACGGAGGACTCCTAGTCCACCATATCCACAGCCCACATCCCAGACGTGGGAAACTGGGAGGCAGATTGTTTCTGCCGTCAAACCGTGGCTCCACGATCCTCAGGTTTTTGCGGCAGACGCACTGGTTCGAGTTTGGTCCCAGCTTCGTCTGTCCTACGTGTTTCACCCTCTAGTTCTTGCCCAGAGTCCTGCGCAAGATCAGAAAGGAGGGCCGTCGGGTCATTCTCATTACTCCAGACTGACCCAGGCAAGCTTGGTACCCTGACCTGCTCCGTCTGTCCGTAGAGGTGCCATAGCATCTCCCGGACTGTCCAGACCTTCTCTCACGAGGTCCGTCCTTCCACCAGAACCTACGGCTCTCAGTTTGACGGCGTGGCGTTTGAGTCATGGATCTTGATGACTTCTGGTATCCCTCCTGAAGTCATCTCCACTATGACTCGAGCTCGGAAGTATCCTTTGGCCTTTTGGCCTTGCCAACCCTCCTGTCCCTTCTGCAGTCCGGTCTGCAGCTAGGACTATCCCTCAATTCCCTTAAGGGACAGCTCTCGGCTCTGTCAGTGTTGTGCCAGCGGCGTATCGCCCGGCTGGCCCAGGTGCGCTCCTTCATGCAGGGCGCATCTCGCATCATTCCGCCCTACCGGCGGCCCTTGGAGCCCTGGGACCTTAATTCGGTCCTCACAGCTTCCGGAAACCCCCCTTGAGCCTCTTAGGGAGGTTTCTTTGTTTAGTCTTTCACAGAAAGTGGTCTTTCTAGTGGCCATGACTTCCCTCAAGGGAGTCTCTGTTTTGGCTGCACTCTCTTCGGAGTCCTCCCTTCATCAAGTCAAGGTGGTTCTCTGTCCGACTCCGGACTTTCTTCCTAAGGTGGTTGCTGCCACCTTAACCGGGGCATTTTCCCTGCCTTCCTTTTGTCCGGCTCCTGTTCATCGCTTTGAAAGGGCGTTGCATACTCTGGATCTGGTGCGGGCGCTCCGGATCTATGTGTCTCGCACCGCTGTTCTTAGGCGGTGCACCTTTCTTTTGTGCTGACCGCTGGTCAGCGTAAGGGCCTTTCGGCATTTCAGCCGACCCTGGCTCGTTGCTTTAGGTCGGCCTTTTTTTCCAATACCTACCAGTGTACTCAAGTGCCTCTCCCGCCGGGGATCAAGGCACACTTGACCAGAGCTGTCGGTGCCTCTTAGGTTTTCAGGCCCAGGCTACGGCTCAGTAGGTCTGTCAGACTGCCACTTGGACTAGTCTGTATACTTTTTCGTAGCACTACCAAGTGCATGCTCTTGCTTCGGCAGATGCGAGCTTGGGCAGACGCATCCTTCGGACGGCTGTCGCCCATTTGTGAAGTTAGGTTTCGCCTACTTCTCAGTTTTTCTGTTTATTCCCGCCCATGGACTGCTTTAGAACGTCCCATGGTTTGGGTCTCCCATAAGGAACGATGAAGAAAAAGAGAATTTTGTTACATACCGTAAATTCTTTTTCTTATAGTTCCGACATGGGAGACCCAGCACCCTCCCTGTTGCCTGTTGGCAGGTTTCTTGTTCCGTGTGTTATCACCGGCTGTTGTTGTAGACAGAGGTTCCGGTTGTTCCGGGTTTTGCTCTGTCTCTACTTGTGGGTGGATGTCCTCCTTCAGCTTTTGTACTAAACTGGCTAGGACTGGCTACCAGGGGGTGTATATGCTAGGAGGGAGGAGCTACACGTTTGAGTGTAGTACTTTGTGTGTCCTCCGGAGGCAGAAGCTATACACCCATGGTTTGGGTCTCCCATGTCGGAACTATAAGAAAAAGAATTTACGGTAAGTAACAAAATTCTCTTTATATATATTATATATGTATTATATAATATATATAATGTATGTGTGTGTGTATCATATATATATATATATATATATATATATATATATATATATATATATAATATATATATATATATAGAGAGATATATATATAGACATATATATATATATATATATATATAGACATATATATATATATATATATATATATATAGACACATATATATACACACATAGACATATATATATATATATATATATATATATATATATATATATATATATATATATATATATATAGACATATATATATATATATATATATATATATATATATATATAGACACATATATATACACACATATATATATATATATACATATATATACACACATATATATATATATATATATATATATATATATATATATATACATATATATACACATATATATATATATATATATATATATATATATATATATATTATATATATATAATTACCTTTTTTTTATATTTGTGAAAAAAAAATATCAAATTGTGAAAAAAAGATTTTTTTCATGAACAAAATGCTGTATTATTTAAATATATGTGTATTTAAAAAGAAAAAAAAATGAAACAAAAAAAAACAACCCAAAACTGCACAATTGTATTGTAATGAATTGTACTATAATCCTAATGTGTTATCTGTGTGGGAAAAATTTCTGGAAAAGCAGAGATAAAAAAAATAATAAAAAAAGACAATACAATGACACCACATAAGCATAATATATTGTAGAAGATACAATAAGAAAAGTTATGGCTGTCAGTATAATAAAGAGAAACAAATAATATTAATTATATAATTTACTGTATAATCAGATTTAATTATATAATATACTATTATGAATATATAATTAATGATATATTCATTATTAATTATGTAATAAATGTACACAGATGGTGTTATTTAAACATATAACTCATCCAGCAAAGAAACGAGCTCCTCCGCTGCATAACCAGGAGCATAAGAAAGTGACGGCTTTCAGAAGGAATGATAAAAAATGAAACTTTAGCGCCTTTGATCTTCCTGTATTAGCCGTTGAGCACAATCTACATCATATTTTCAGGTTACAGTGACGACTGCTTGAAATGAGTAATCACAAGTCATTAAAGGGAACCTGTCAGATCAGTTCTGGCTGTATATTGCTAATCCCTGCCTAACCGTCCCTGTATACACCAGCATAGATAAAGAGATCTATAGAAAAAGGATTTCTAAAGACCCTTTATGATATGCTAATGAGCGTCATGCGCTGTCTGAAGCCGGGTGTATGCGTCCCGGCTTCAGAGAGGTCTAGTGCCTGACGTTCAGCAGCGTGGACACAGCAAACACAGGTAGGTGCCTCAGCGCCGGTGATGCTGCATTGAATAGCATGTTAGCAGGCCCCTGTGGCATGCTACTATTCTAAGAGGGTGGCTAGTCGTGGGATATAACACCCTTGGGACTAGTCCCTGGCCTCATTAGCATAACATAAAGGATCTTTAGAAATACTTTTTGTAAAGATCCCTTATATCTATGCTAGTGTATACAGGACGGTTAGGCAGGGATTAGCAATATACACAGAACTGATCGTGGCTCTGGGTGCATATTGCACCTTCTGTCTGAACAAAATGACTGTCCAAACTGAGCACAGGCACCCTGCGCTCCTTCCCCATTCATCTTTTTTTCCCTCTTCTTTGATTGTCAGCTTTGGGTATATAGAAGAGATAAAAGGGCTGGGATAGATGGGAGAGAAGCAGGTGGGAAGGTGCAGCGAGGGCCTGTGCTTGGTTTGTACAGTCATTTTGTGCTGACAAGACTCTCTTTTAATGAAATCTCCGTCACCAGCTCTGATGCCCCTGTAGGAAACCAGTGATGGCTGAAAGCTGAGTATACAAATATAACAAATCATTCCCGCTTGATATTTTCTAAAATGTTTCCGCCGTTAGAATTTAACGGTAGAAACATAAAAACCTGATTTAAACAATAGTCATTTTCTGATGATGGATTCTCTTTAGGGTTTATAAATCCGATCCAGTATACAGAAAAGGTGCAAGAACACAATGGGACACTTGTTTTCTTTTTTTCCTGGCAATTCTTTTATAAAAATACTTTTTATTACATATAAGTGTATATATTACACTTATGTAATCAAAAAAGGTGTACTGTATATACACTGTATTACATATACAGTGTATATACAGTACAGACCAAAAGTTTAGACACACCTCATTCAAAGAGTTTTCTTTATTTACATGACTCTGAAAATTGTAGATTCACATTGAAGGCATCAAAACTATGAATTAACACATGTGGAATGCAATACTTAACAAAGTGTGAAACAACTGAAAATATGTCTTATATTCTAGGTTCTTCAAAGTAGCCACCTTTTGCTTTGATTACTGCTTTGCACACTCTTGGCATTCTCTTGATGAGCTTCAAGAGGTAGTCACCGGAAATGGTTTTCCAACAGTCTTGAAGGAGTTTCCAGAGATGCTTAGCGCTTGTTGGCCCTTTTGCCTTCACTCTGCGGTCCAGCTCACCCCAATCCATCTCGATTGGGTTCAGGTCTGGTGACTGTGCAGGCCAGGTCATCTGGCGTAGCACCCCATCACTCTCCTTCTTAGTCAAATAGCCCTTACACAGCCTGGAGGTGTGTTTGGGGTCGTTGTCCTGTTGAAAAATAAATGATGGTCCAACTAAACGCAAACCGGATGGAATAGCACACCGCTATGGGAGAAGCTTGGGGTACCGGCCTGTTAGGTGGACCCAGGAGCTTGATCCTAACTGCTGTGTACTACAGTATCTTGACAGGAACATAGGTTCCAATCCAATTCAGGAACCAACATATCATATTTTTATACGTTTGTCCTGGTTTTTACACTACTCACCTGGTTTTGGTGGTGGGCATAGGCCAGTGAAGAACAGGGACAGCAAGGGATAGCCACCCGGAGCGGGGGGTGTTCAGAACATTAGGACACTCTCCGCAGGTAGGAAGGATAAGTGGAGGATCTATATAGCCCCTCCTAGACTACATGGAGTTTATCTATCTATTAATCTAGTACTATATTCCTGCACGCTTTCTCTGCTCTCCATTCACGAGCACTTTGTCCTTTGTCCTTTATGTTCAATAGACACTTGGTGTCGTAAATTGTTTTTACCTAATTATTAATAAAGATGATTGTTTTAGAGGTTGTGTCTTAGGTGGTTTCTTATGAATCTGACCTCGATAGGTATCTTAGTTGTGGTTTACTCTCAATAGCATTTTTATCAATGCAATATGCTGTGGTAGGCATGCTGGTTCTGTATGCCTTCAATTTTGAATAAATCCCCAACAGTGTCATCAGCAAAGCACCCCCACACCATCACACCTCCTCCTCCATGCTTCACGGTGGGAACCAGCCATGTAGAGTCCATCCATTCACCTTTTCTACAAAGACACGGTGGTTGGATCCAAAGATCTCAAATTTGGACTCATCAGACCAAAGCACAGATTTCCGCTGGTCTAATGTCCATTCCTTGTGTTCTTTAGCCCAAACTAGTCTCTTCTGCTTGTTGTCTGTCCTTAGCAGTGGTTTCCTAGCACCTATTTTACCATGAAGGCTGCTGCACAAAGTCTCCTCTTAACAGTTGTTCTAGAGATGTGTCTGCTGCTAGAACTCTGTGTGGCATTGATCTGGTCTCTAATCTGAACTGCTGTTAACCTGCAATTTCCGAGGCTGGTGACTCGGATAAACTTATCCTCCGCAGCAGAGGTGACTCTTGGTCTTCCTTTCCTGGGGCGGTCCTCATGTGAGCCAGTTTCTTTGTAGCGTTTGATGGTTTTTGCCACTGCACTTGGGGACACTTTCAAAGTTTTTTGGACTGACTAACTTTAATTTCTTAAAGTAATGATGGCCACTCATTTTTCTTTACTTAGCTGCTTTTTTCTTGCCATAATACAAATTCTAACAGTCTATTCAGTAGGACTATCAGCTGTGTATCCACCAGACGTCTGCACAACACAACTGATGGTCCCAACCCCATTCATAAGGCAAGAAATCCCACTTATTAAACCTGACAGGGCGCACGTGTGTGTGTGTATGTATGTATGTATGTATATGTATGTATATATATATATATATATATATATATATATATATATATATATATATATATATATATATATATATATATATATATAAATGTGTGTGTATATTTATATACAGTATGTCAGATCATTTTTGATTGCATAAATTATTATTTGCATGAACTTTATTCAATCTCAGCTCTGCTAAATCTCCATTTATTTATTTTCTTATTCCAGGAACAACTGAGGATCTTAGAACAAGGAATCACCGGCCCCGAAGGACACGTCCTGAGCCGACCCGAGGAGGTGAGTATATTCTTCCCTGTAGACGTGCGTGTACCGGATGTGTGGGTCTATGATATTGAGCCGGTCACACGAACTCTGTGAAGCACCACACGTCCACATGTTCCATTAGCAGCCCGATCACATTGTACTGTGTATTCAACTTGTGCTATCTTGCTCAATGAGGTCAAAACTAATTCAACAATAATAATAATGTGTCGGACGGTTTCCAGCATCAGAGCCAAACGGGAAAATCATATTGTTGAACCTGGACAAACGTTGCATCAGAAAGGGTTAAATCAAGTCTCATGATCCCCATCACTATACATACTGTGTGCAGAATTATTAGGCAAATGAGTATTTTGATCACATGATACTTTTATACATGTTGTCCTACTCCGAGCTGTATAGGCTGAGAGCCAACTACCAATTAAGTAAATCAGGTGATGTGCCTCTCTGTAATGAGGAGGGGTGCGGTGTAAGGACATCAACACCCTATATAAGGTGTGCTTAATTATTAGGCAACTTTCTTTCCTTTGGCAAAATGGGTCAGAAGAGAGATTGACGGGCTCTGAAAACTCCACAATTGTGAGATGTCTTGCAGAGGGACGCAGCAGTCTTGAAACTGCCAAACATTTGAAACGTGACCACCGAACAATCAAGTGTTTCATGCCAAATATCCAACAGGGTCGCAAGAAGCGTGTTGGGCAAAAAAGGCGCAAAATAACTGCCCATGAATTGAGGAAAATCAAGCGTGAAGCTGCCAAGATGCCATTTGCCACAGTTTGTCCATATTTCAGAGCTGCAACGTTACTGGAGTATCAACAAGCACAAGGTGTGCCATACTCAGGGACATGGCCAAGGTAAGGAAGGCTGAAAAACCACCACCTCTGGACAAGAAACATGAGATAAAACGTCAAGACTGGGCCAAGAAATATCTTAAGACTGATTTTTCATAGGTTTTATGGACTGATGAAATGAGAGTGACTCTTGATGGGCCAGATGGATGGGCCAGAGGCTGGATCAGTAAAGGGCAGAGAGCTCCACTCCGACTCAGACGCCAGCAAGGTGGAGGTGGGGTACTGGTATGGGCTGGTATCATCAAAGATGAACTTGTGGGACCTTTTCAGGTTGAGGATGGAGTGAAGCTCAACTCCCAGACCTACTGCCAGTTTCTGGAAGACAACTTCTTCAAGCAGTGATACAGGTAGAAGTCGATATTGTTCAAGAAAAACATGATTTTCATGCAGGACAATGCTCCATCACATGCATCCAACTACTCCACAGCGTGGCTGGCCAGTAAAGGTCTAAAAGATGAAAAAAATAATGACATGGCCCCCTTGTTCACCTGATCTGAACCCCATAGAGAACCTGTGGTCCCTCATAAAATAAGAGATCTACAGGGAGGAAAAACAGTACACCTCTCGGAGCAGTGTCTGGAGGCTGTTGCACGCAATGTTGATCGTAAACAGATCAAGCAAATACAGAATCTATGGATGGTCGGCTGCTGAGTGTCATCATAAAGAAAGGTGGCTATATTGGGTACTCATTTTTTGGGGTTTTGTTTTTGCATGTCAGAAATGTTTATTTCTAAATTTTGTGCAGTTATATTGGTTTACCTGGTGAAAATAAACAAGTGAGATGGGAATATATTTGGTTTTTATTAAGTTGCCTAATAATTCTGCACAGTAATAGTTACCTGCACAAACAGATATCCTCCTAAGATAGCTAAATCTAAAAAAACCCACTCCAACTTCCAAAAATATTAAGCTTTGATGTTTATTTTTTGGGTTGATTGAGAACATAGTTGTTGATCAATAAAAAAAAATCCCCTAAAATATAAAGGCGCGCTCACACATCCGGCTTTTCGCCGGTTTGACGGATGCGGCGCACAGCAGTACAGTGTATACAGTACAGTGGCAGCGCAACAAGCACCGGTCACATGCTGCCATGTGACTGGAGCATGTGACCCGAAAGTTGCGGCGCTACCACTGTACTGTATCATACTGTACTTGCGTGCACCGCATCCGTCAAAACGGCGAAAAGCCGGATGTGTGAGCGCGCCTTAAGTCTGCACATGATGTATAACCCTCCCCAAAATCTTAGTCATTTTTCACACTGGCTATTAGGCCTAATGCTAAATTGACATGTCCTATTCCATATTCAAGTCTTTTCATCAGTCTCATTATCATCAAAGGCAGGATTACAATATTACTATGAAAGGCAACACCTTTGTATACAGTAGGTAACAGAGGAATTCACTAATCACAATAAATGATGCCACAGCTCACCTCCTCCTCCTGTACAGTGACTGATAACACCTCCTATATACAGTAGATAACACAAGATCCACCATTCACAATAGGTGATATAACAGCTCTCCTCCTCCTCCTGTACAATGACTGATTTCCCTCTGTACAATGACTAATAAACCTCAATATACAGTAGATTACAGAGGATCCACCATTCAGATTAGGTGATATCACAGATCACCTCCTCCTCCTCCTGTACAATGACGGATAACACTTCCATATACAGCAGATAACACAGGGTCCACCATTCACAATAGGTGATGTCACAGCTCATCTCCCTCCTCCTGTATAATGACTAATAGCACCTTTATATACAGTATATCACACAGGATCAACCATTCACAATAGGTGATATCACAGCTCACCTCTTCCTCCTCCAGTACAATGACTGATAACACCTCTATATACAGTATATCACACAGGATCAACCATTCACAGGTGATATCACAGCTCACCTCCTCCCATTTTCTCATAATTAACTTTTGACCAAATTAGACCAGGCTCAGCTGTTACGCCTATGCAAGTAAAAAGCTCAGCCTATTGCTGCTCAGATTCTATGTGAAGCACAGGTAGTAGGACGCCATTATTTTGTGACCAGTGTAAAAATTACATAATTTTTATGTTTTTGAACACTTGTATAAAAGAAAAAAAAAATTGTAAAAACAAAGCTTTAATAAGAACCTGAAAACACATTCCCTTTAACTCCTTCATGACTGGCCGCTTTTGCGTTTTCTGTTTTTTTTTTTTCCGCCATTCTTCTTCCGAGAGACGTAACTTTTTTATTTTTCAGTCCATCTTACCATATGAGGGCTCGTTTTTTGCAGGACGAGTTGTACTTTTAACTGAAACCATGAGTTTTACCATATAGTGTACTGGAAAACGGCAAAAAAATCCCAGATGCGGAAAAATTGGAAAAAAAAAGTACGATAGCACTATTGTTTTTGAGATATTTTATTCACCGCGTTCACTATATGGTAAAACTGATGTGTGGGTATGATGCCTCATGTCGGTGCGAGTTTGTAGACACCAAACATGTATAGGTTTACTTTTATCTAAGGGGTTAAAAAAAATAAATCAGAAGCGTGTCCGAAAAACGTGCTGTACGTTTTGCGCCATTTTCCGTGACTTGTAGCATTCTCATTTTTTGGAATCTGGGGCTAAGTGACGGCTTATTTTTTGCGTCTCGAGCTGATGTTTTTAACGGTACCATTTTTGCGCAGACGTTACGTTTTGATCACCTCTTATTGCATTTTGCGCAAAATATGCGGCAACTCTAAAACATAATTTTTATAATTTGGAATTTTGTTGCCTCTGCGCCGTTTACCAATCAGATTAATTGATTTTATATTTTGATAGATCAGGCGTTTCTGAATGCAGCGATATCAAATGTGTGTATTTTTATTTTTTTTTAACCCTTTAATTTTCATTGGGGCGAAAGTGGGGTGATTTGAACTTTTAGGTTTTTTCATATTTTTTTTTTTTTTCCATTTTTTTTTAAAACCTTTTTTCTTCATCGTTCCTTATGGGAGACCCAGACAATGGGTGTATAGCTTCTGCCTCCGGAGGACACACAAAGTACTACACTCAAATGTGTAGCTCCTCCCTCCTAGCATATACACCCCCTGGTAGCCAGTCCTAGCCAGTTTCAATGCTTTGTGTTCAGGAGGTCACACACACACATGCATTCTCTGATTTTTGATTTTTTATTTGATTTCAAAGATTTGGAAGAAAAGCGGGTCCAGTCTGGACTCCCGGCATGTCCCTTCTCACCCCACTGTGTCGGCGGTGCTGTTAAGGTTGATTTTATAAGGCTGGAGCCTTCACATGCCGCGCTCCTTCAACACCCTCTGAGAGGCTCTGGTTTGAAGTGGGAGCCATCTCGGTTCTCACTGCTTTGCAGGAGACCGGTCTCCATCCGCAGCCGTTTCAGGATCCTGTCGGAAGGAGCGTTTAACCCCTCTCCAGGGACATGGCCCTGCGTCTCAAAGCTAAGTATTGAGACGTTTTTACCGCTGAAAGTGGTCCTTCCAGGGGTCCCTTGTACTTTATTTATTGGGGACAGTATGTTTTATCACTGTGTTAACATTTCCGGCCGGTTCCCCAGTTTTCACTGGAGAACCGCGCCGACGGTGCCTGTACGCTGGCCGCATTATTAAATCTAGGCCCCGGCTTCGCCTGAGGCCTAGTTTCGATTCTCCACCCCTGCATGTCAGTCAGTGCAGAGGGACAGCGTGGCTCCGCCCAGCGACTGGTCAGCACAGGGAGCGGACACTCCTCACTGAGGAAGGATTCCCTCCCCTGTATACCTCATTTGCCCGCTCTCAGTAGGCCCCGCCCCCTCTCCTCGCTACGGTCGCCATTTTCTCAGCGTTCTCTGTGTCTGCACAGGCACAGAGATACCTCATTGTGACAAATGGGGGCCTGGGCTGGGGGACTGAGGGCACAGTAATGTATGTTAAACGGTCTGGCAAGCCACAACCTCCGGTTGTGCAGCTGCTAATATTCTCTGTTTATATACTCTGCTGGGGGTCGTTCTGGAGATGCATTCCCTCACAGAGCCCCCACTTCTGCAGCATGTCTCATTCACAGCAAAGCTGCAAGGCTGTTTTCTTAATATGCACTGCATGTACATCGTACTGTCTGTACCGAGCACATAAACACAGTGATTCCTCAGCCTGGAGGGTCCCTCCAGCTGCTCCGGCTCTTGCTGAGCATGCATTAGCCCCCTTCTCAGGGCGCTTCTGCTGCTACGGCTCGCTCAGCAAAGCTCTCAGAGGACTCTTCATCTGGTCTCAGACCCCGTCCTCCTAAAATGGAGACGCAGGGTCCCCTGTCCTTCCCCGTCCCGCAGCTCTGATTCACGAGCTGACTCACTGGACAAAGAGGATGTCCTTACTGGTGGCTCGGACGCTACTTCATGTACCATTGATCTGTCCGAAGGTGATGCAGATGCTAATGATTTGATTGCGTCCATTATATTTGTACTGGACCTCAATCCGCCTATATCAGGGGAGTATCCCCCCTCTGGCAGAAAGACATCAGTATACCTTAAAGAGAGCAAGGAGTGTGTTCCTCAGCCCACTGTGACCAAGCCCAGAGCCTGTCCTGACAGACGCTCCCCTTAAAGCGTGGTTCTGATGACTGTTTCCCCCTTCCACCAGAGGTGGTCAAGGAGTGGGCTCATTCACCAAGGGTGGTCCCTCCGGTGTCTAGTGTTTCAGCCCGGATAGTTGTATCAGTGGCTGACGGCACCTCCCTAAGAATCAACTGTACCTTACTTCGGTACTGGACCTCAACCCGCCAGTATCAGAGGAGCAACCCTCTCTGGCACTAAGGGACACCAGTTTACCTTGCCTAAAGAGAACAACGAGTGTGTTCCTTAACCACTCCAGTTTTTCAGGCCACTGTGACCAAGCCCAGGGTCTGTTCTGGCAAACGCTTCAAAGCGTGGTGCTGAGGACGGTTTTCCCCTTCCACCAGAGGTGGTCAAGGAGTGGGCGCATTCACCAGGTGATCCCTCCGGGGTTTAGACCCTCAGCCAGGGCCGTTGTACCAGTGGCTGATGGCTCCTCACTTACGGCTTGCTGTCCGACAGGTTGTCCTTCTGGCCAAATCTGTATAGAGGCGGCAGGGGCCACGTTCTCCCCAGCTTTTGCAGCAGTGTGGGCTTTCAAAGCCATCTCTGCTTCTCTAGAGGAGATGTATTCCCTCACAGGGAATCTATGCCCGAAATGGTTGCCTTAACTTCCAGACTTCAGTCTTTTTCATCCTATGCCTTATCTGCCATGCTGGAGACTCTCACCGCTCTGCGGTGGCCTCGGCTAATTTCCTCGCTATCCGCAGGCTCCTGTGGCTTCGGAAGTGGAAGGCGGATTCTTCTATAGAGTTTCCTTGCTGGGCTCCCTTTTGCTGGGACCAGACTATTCGGGAACAACTGGATGAAATTATTAAGGAAGCTCTTGGCGGGAAGAGTTCTTCCATGCCATAAACCTAAACCAGGAAACCTGTCCAGGGCAGGAATCAGTCGAGGTTTCGTTCCTTCGTTCCTCCATCTGATCGTTCTCTAAGCCAGCTCAGCCAAGGATCGTAAACCCAAATGACGCACGAAGCCGCGTCCTCAGAAGACCGCAGGAGATGCTGCCACTAAGTCAGCCTCCTCCTGGCTATCTGGCCACGCCAGCAACGTCCTTGGTCGGTGGCAGGCTCTCCCATTTTGGCGACGTATGTTTTTAACACGTCTCCGATCAGTGGGTGCGAGATTCCATCTCCCACGGCTACAGGATAGGATTCTATCCAGCCCGCCAAACAGATTTTTTGTGTCAACTCCCCCCTGTTCCAAGGCCGCCGCCTTCTCACAGGCTGGGGCATTCTTGCAGGCCACTGGAGTAAATGTGCCGGTTCCCGACTGGGATCGGTTCTGAGATTTATGCTTAAATCTATTCCTAGTACCCGAGGAGGGCGGTGCCTTCCGACCTGGATCTCTCGCTTCTCAAGCATGTTCAGGTGCGGCATTTTCGCATGGAGTCTCTGCGGTCAATCATTGACCTAAAGAGATTCCCTAGCTCCATCGACATCAGAGATGCCTATCTGCAGGTGCCAATCGCAGTTCCACACCAGCGTTGGCTACGTTTTGCAATCAGAGTGGTCCAATTCGTGGTTCTTCCCTTGGGGTTAGCCACGGTCCCTTGAGTATTCTCAAAGTCGGGGCAGCTGTGATTGCGGTCCTGCACCCCTAGGGGTTGGCAGCGATCCTTTTATCCTAGACAGCCTTCTAGTCTGGGCTTCATCCAGTGCAGTCTGTTAGCAGAGTGCCTCGCTCACTCTCGCCACTCTAACCAATTCGGGTGGTTGTCTTCTGTCCAAGTCCACTCTGACTTCGACCCAGAAGTTCACATACCCAGGGACGCAATTCGAGACTCTGTCGGCACTTGTGAAGCTGCCCTTAGTCAAATAGCAGTCCCTCCGCTGGCGGTCGACGTCGTTCCATCAGGCACCTAATACAGGTGCTGGATCAGTCGGTGGTGTCAACGGAAGCGGTTCCCTTGCCCAGTTCCATCTGCGTCCTCTGCGGCTGGATATTTTCCGCTGTTGGACCTTCGCCACGGACCAGGGGCTCGTTTCAGTGGTGGCTTCGGCCCCTCTGTCTCAGGGATGCTCCTTCCTGGCTCCGTCCCGGGTGCTCCTCACCAAGATGCTAGTCTTTCCGGCTGGGGAGCAGTATATCTCCACCTTGGAGCGCAGGGCACTTGGACTCTGTCCGAATCAGCCCTCTGGATCAATGTGCTGGAATTCAGAACTGTGTTTCTAGCTCTCCAAGCCTTTCACCATCTGTTGACGGCCAGGCACATTCGAGTCCAGTCAGACAACGCTACAGCGTTTGCCTACATTAACCTCCAGGGCGGGACATCACTGTTGGAGGTTCATCGCATTCTTCTGTGGACGGAGGACTCCTAGTCCACCATATCCGCAGCCCACATCCCAGATGTGGAAAACTGGGAGGCAGATTGTCTCAGCCGTCAAACCGTGGCTCTACGATCCTCAGGTGTTTGCGGCAGACGCACTGGTTCAAGTTTGGGCCCAGCTTCGTCTGTCTTATGTGTTTCACCCTCTAGTGCTTGCCCAGAGTCCTGCGCAAGATCAGAAAGGAGGGCCGTCGGGTCATTCTCATTACTCCAGACTGACCCAGGCAGGCTTGGTACCTGACCTGCTCCGTCTGTCCGTAGAGGTGCCATGGCATCTCCCGGACTGTTCCTCTCACGAGGTTCGTCTTTTCCGCCAGAATCTGCGGCTCTCAGATTGACGGCGTGGCTTTTGAGTCATGGATCTTGACAACTTCTGGTATCCCTCCTGAAGTCATCTCCACTATGACTCGAGCTCGAAAGTATCCTTTGGCTTTTTGGCCTTGCCGACCCTCCTGTTCCTTCTACAGTCCGGTCTGCAGCTGGGACTATCCCTCAATTCCCTTAAGGGACAGGTATTGGCTCTGTCAGTGTTAAGTACCAGCGGCGCATTGCCCGGTTGGCTCAGATGCGTTCCTTCATGCAGGGCGCATCTCACATCATTCCGCCTTACCGGCGGCCTTTGGAGCCCTGGGACCTTAATTCGGTCCTCACGGTTTTTGGAAACCCCCCTTTGAGCCTCTTAGGGAGGTTTCTTTGTTTAGTTTTTCATAGAAAGTGGTCTTTCTAGTGGCCATTACTTCCCTCAAGAGAGTCTCTGTTTTGGCTGCACTCTCTTCGGAGTCCCCCCTTGTTTTCATCAAGACAAGGTGGTTCTCCGTCCGACTCCGGATTTTCTCCCTAAGGTGGTTGCTGCTTCCACCTTAACCGGGGCATTTTCCCTGCCTTCCTTTTGTCCGGCTCCTATTCATCGCTTTGAAAAGGCGTTGCATACTCTGGATCTGGTGCGGGTGCTCCGGATCTATGTGTCTCGCACCGCTGTTCTTAGGCGGTGCACCTCTCTTTTGTGCTGACCACTGGTCAGCGTAAGGGCCTCTCGGCATTTAAGCCGACCCTGGCTCGTTGGTTTAGGTCGGCCGTTTCCGATACCTACCAGTGTACTCAAGTGCCTCTCCCGTCGGGGATCAAGGCACACTTGACCAGAGCTGTTGGTGCCTCTTAGGCTTCAGGCCTAGGCCACGGCTCAGTAGGTCTGTCAGACTGCCACTTGGTCTAGTTGGCATACCTTTTCGTAGCACTACCAAGTGCATGCTCATGCTTCGGCAGATGCGAGCTTGGGCAGACGCATCCTTCAGGCGGCTGTCGCCCATTTGTGAAGTTAGGTTTCGCCTACTTCTCAGTTTCTGTTTATTTCCCACCCATGGACTGCTTTGGAACGTCCCATTGTCTGGGTCTCCCATAAGGAACGATGAAGAAAGAGAATTTTGGTTACTTACCGTAAATTCTTTTTCTTATAGTTCCGACATGGGAGACCCAGCACCCTCCCTGTTGCCTGTTGGCAGGTTTTCTTGTTCCGTGTGTTATCACCGGCTGTTGTTGTAGACAGAGATTCCGGTTATTCCGGGTTTTACTCTATCTCTACTTGTGGGTGGATGTCCTCCTTCAGCTTTTGCACTAAACTGGCTAGGACTGGCTACCAGGGGGTGTATATGCTAGGAGGGAGGAGCTACACGTTTGAGTGTAGTACTTTGTGTGTCCTCCGGAGGCAGAAGCTATACACCCATGGTCTGGGTCTCCCATGTCGGAACTATAAGAAAAAGAATTTACGGTAAGTAAACAAAATTCTCTTTTTTTTAACTTTTTTTTTTATCTTACTAGTACCCCTAGGAGACTATAACGATCTGCAGTCTGATCGCTCATTCATTTCTCCCGATCAGAGCAGCATCGCTCAGACCGTGAGAAATGATCATCAATTGCAACAGCCAGTACTTGGCTGTTTCTCACAGGACCTGAGTCATGAGAGCACAGGAGTCATTACATGACCCTGTGCTACCATGACAACCACCGGATCCACGTGATCACGTCAGGTAACTTCCGGTATTGGGCGGTGAGTAAACTTCTACCGCGATCGCCGTTAAAATGGCGCTGTCACATCTTGACAACGCCGTTTAAAGGGTTAACAGGTACGGGTGGATAGCGATTCCACTCGTACCTGCGAGGCACACATGTCAGCTGTACACATCAGCTGACATGTGTGCGGATCCCCACCGGCAGCCTGCAGCAGCCAGTGGGGATTAACACTGACCGCAGGGACGTAATATTACTGCCCGCGGTCGTTACGGGGTTAAAAGTATATTCTGTGAATAGTCTCATTAGACAGAATGACCATGAGCTAATCCTATAGATCCCGAACTGATCAGCTGTGATCTGTAAGATTACCCAGGAGCAGGTGCTGAATTTCCCTACAGCGCCCCCACTGGGAATTATAGGGATTACATCAGTGAACTCTGAATTATCAGTTATTGTGAATGTGGAGTCCCCCTTTAATTTTTTTTCGTTCTCTTCCCCTGTACAGGTGGAGGCAGAAGCCGTCAATCGCTCCATCACCATCGCCAACCAGACCAACTGCCCGCTCTACGTCACGAAGGTGATGAGCAAAAGCTCCGCCGAAGTTATCGCACAATCCAGGAAAAAAGGTGCGTGTGATAGGAGGAATGGGATTGAGGGTGGGGGGGAATCCTCCCAACAAAGTATATCCTCTAACCACAGTGTGAGTGATAAGTGAACGATCCCTGGAGGTCTAACCGCTGGAACCTACGAGAGGTGGGAGAATGGGGGTCCTAAAATTCTTTGGGTGTATGAAGCGCTAGTGAGCATGTGCGACCTCTGCTCTATTTACTGTCTATAGAAGTGGTCGCACATGCTCAGTACTGCTCCACTCACACAGGGAACATAAAGGAAATCTATCATCAGAAACTGACAAATCTTGTTGTGTGAAATGTTTATTTTTTCACATCTCAACCTGTATTAAAAATAAAAATTACAACTGTTGCTATTTTCAGACTTTAATTTCCTGTAATTCAGGAATGCACATGTAGTTTAGCCACAATGAGCATGAGCATTAGCCACAATGAACATGAGCATTAGCCACAATGAACATGAGCATTAGCCACAATGAACATGAGCATTAGCCACAATGAACATGAGCATTTGCCACAATGAACATGAGCATTAGCCAATTAGCCACAATGAACATGAGCATTAGCCACAATGAACATGAGCATTAGCCACAATGAACATGAGCATTAGCCACAATGAACATGAGCATTAGCCACAATGAACATGAGCATTAGCCACAATGAACATGAGCATTAGCCACAATGAACATGAGCATTAGCCACAATGAACATGAGCATTAGCCACAATGAACATGAGCATTAGCCACAATGAACATGAGCATTAGCCACAATGAAGATGAACAATAGCCAACATTAGCTGTCTCTTTGCCCGTCTGTCTCTTTGCCCGTCTGTCTCTGTCTCTTTCTCTGTCTGTCTGTTTTTTGCTGTCTCTCACTCACACATAAGCTTCTTATACTAACAGTTTATTTTGTTCCTATAGCAACCACTGACAGTTGCTATTAATAGCCCGTATCTCCCAGCTCCATTCAGATTAATGGAGGCAGGATTTTTGGGAGTAATTGTAAAGCGCGGGGCTAATTTTTCCCGTCAAAACATAGTCTATGACGTTCCCTGGGTCACATGGGGCGTCTGTGCAAATCTCATGATTGTAAATGCAACGGTGCGGATTCCTTTACCGGACATACACACACACACACACACACACACTGAGCTCTATATATTAGATATATACACACATATATAAAATATATATACTCTGTGTGTGTGTGTGTGTGTGTGTGTAAATAAATATATATATATATATATACATATATATATATATAGTGTGTGTGTGTGTGTATAATACCTTTTATTTTAACCCTTTGCTCAGTATGATTAGCTGAAATTTGGTGTTTATTTCCTGTGTACAGTGTATAGAGATAGAAAGCTGCTAATCAGTTTTGGAGGCGGCTTGTACTAGGAGGCATGAGACACCTAGTCCTCTACTGATAATGTTCTACTGATAAAGCAATGATTGTAATGAAACAGCAAAAAACAGCCCGGTAAGAGACACATCGCTGGCCCTACATCATGCTGCTCTCAGATTACATAGCAAAAACTTGCTGACAGAATCCTTTTTAAAGGGGGTATACGTATAATTCAAGAAGTGATATTTGTATGTCATATAGCCATATTAGAGGATCACATCACTGGAAGTCCTGGCACATAGTTTTCCCAGAAATTTCAGAGTAGGGAGCAGCCATGCCCTACTCAGACTTCTTTCATAGCCAGTTGAAGAAAGCAGCAGCTACATTTGCTAAATATAATATTTCTTCGTCGCTCTATTGGGAGACCCAGACGATTGGGTGTATAGCACTGCCTCCGGAGGCCACACAAAGCAATTACACTAAAAAGTGTAAGGCCCCTCTTCTTCTGGCTATACACCCCCAGTGGGATCACTGGCTCACCAGTTTTCTGCTTTGTGCGAAGGAGGTCAGACATCCACGCATAGCTCCACTGTTTGTAGTCAGCAGTAGCTGCTGGCTATATCGGATGGAAGAAAAGAGGGCCCATATGGGGCCCCCAGCATGCTCCCTTCTCACCCGCGGTGGTGCTTGTAAGGTTGAGGTACCTATTGCTGGTACGGAGGCTGGAGCCCACATGCTGTTTTCCTTCCACATCCCCTGGAGGGCTCTGTGGAAGTGGGATCTTGCCGGCCCCCAAGCCCTGGGGCCGGGCTCCATCCACAGACCCATAGAACCTGCTGGATTTGGAGCGGGAGTGCCGTTCAGGGACAAGGCCCTGCAACTTTCAGGTACTCTGTGTCCCCGGCAGGCACGGACACTCTCAGGCTTGCTGAGCGTTATAGTGCGCCGGGGACAGTAGCGCTGTGCGCCGGGGTTAGGTCACTGCAGCTTCGCTGAGTGACGTTTCATGTTGGGAACTACTGCGCCGACCGCTCCTGGAGCGGCGGCGCAGCTGCGACTTGTAGTGCGCCGGGGACTTTGCGCCGACCGCGCTTTTACGGCGGCGGCGCTTCTAACTTTAGCCCCCGGCTTCTGCGGCCTAGTGCCGCTTCGTTCCCGCCCCCACCCTGTCAATCAGGGTAGGGGAGAGACGCTGCTCAATTAACAGCGCCGAGGGCTGGAGCTTTATTTACATGCTCCAGCCCTCTCACTAGGCACAGGGGGAAGCAGACTTCCCGCTCTTCGTCGGTGTACGCCCAGGGCCCGCCCCCCCTCTCCACAAGGACGCCGGCAGCCATTACACATGCGGCTGGCTGGGGAAAGGCAGCGGGCTCTGGGAGACCCAGACTAGAGGGATTTCTGGCGTCCACACACCGCTCCTAAGCGGGTGGTAAGCAGCACAGTAGTGCTGGCCCCTCTAGTGCCTCAGTGTTATATTAGTGTACTTTTTTCTTGGTACCATATATATATAGTTGCACTGTAAGGTCGCTTCTTGGCTGGACACCCTGTACTGCTCTGAGGAGGCAGCAACATGTCATCCGCAAAACGCAAGGGTGCCAAGGCACAGGCTGTGTACACTGTTTGTACTGCATGTGGGGCTGATCTACCGGCAGGCTCCAAAGACTCACATTGTATGCAATGTTCAGTCCCAGTGGCACTCCGTCAGCCAGAGCCTAATGTGGTGGTAGCCCAGGCAGAGACTCCTGTGAACCCTGCCCCGGTGACGGGGACAGACTTTGCAGTTTTTGCTGACAAAATGTCTGTGACTATGTTAAAAATACTGGAGACCTTGCAGTCCAGGCCAGTTACTCAGACCATGGACACTGCTGTGTCTATGCTCTCCGGTCCCCCTCAGTTGGAACTAATCCGTACTTCAAGGGGGTCTCAAGCATCACAGGCTGAAGTCTCTGACTCAGATGACAGTCCCAGGCAGCCTAAGCGAGCTCGCTGGGAAAGACCCTCCACATCTTCACACTGTTCAGGGTCTCAGCGACAAGAGTCTCTCTGTGATGAGACTGAGGACGGTGACCAGGAGTCTAATCCTGAGGCCCCTCTCAATCTGGATGCCCCTGATGGTGACGCCATGGTTAATGACCTTATATCGGCAATTAATAGGCTGTTGGATATTTCTCCCCCAGCCCCTTCTGCAGAGGAGGCAGCTGCACAGCAGGAGAAGTTCCATTTCCTATATCCCAAGCGTAAATTAAGTGCTTTTTTGGACCACTCTGACTTCAGAGAATCGATCCAGAAACACGACGCTCATCCAGATAAGCGTTTCTCTAAACGTTCTAAGGATACCCGTTATCCTTTTCCCTCTGAGGTGGCCAAACGCTGGACCCAGTGTCCAAAGGTGGATCCCCCAATTTCCAAGCTTGCGGCTAGATCCATAGTCGCAGTAGAGGATGGCGCTTCACTTAAAGATGCCAACGACAGACAGATGGACCTTTGGTTGAAATCTGTCTATGAATCTATCGGCGCGTCGTTTGCTCCAGCATTCGCGGCCGTGTGGGCACTCCAAGCTATTTCAGCTGGTTTAGCACAGGTGGATGCTTTCATACATCCAGCAGTGCCGCAAGTGGCGTCCCTAACTTCGCAAATGTCTGCGTTTGCGACCTATGCTATCAATGCTGTCCTAGAATCTACGAGCCGTACCGCTATGGCGTCCGCCAATTCTGTGGTTTTGCGCAGAGCCTTGTGGTTAAAGGACTGGAAAGCAGATGCTGGTTCCAAAAAATGCTTAACCAGCTTGCCATTATCTAGAGACAGACTGTTTGGTGAGCCATTGGCTGAAATCATAAAACAGTCCAAGGGTAAGGACTCTTCCTTACCACAGCCCAGAGCAAGTAAACCTCAACAGAAAAAGTGGCAGTCGAGGTTTCGGTCCTTTCGAGGCTCGGGCAAGGCCCAATTCTCCTCGTCCAAAAGGACTCAGAAAGAACAAGGGAGCTCAGATTCCTGGCGGGCTCACTCACGCCCCAGGAAAACAAATGGAGGAACCGCTTCCAAAGCGGCTACCTCATGACTTTCGGCCTCCTCCCTCCGCATCCTCGGTCGGTGGCAGGCTCTCCCGCTTTTGCGACATTTGGCTGTCACAGGTCAAAGACCGGTGGGTAACAGACATTCTGTCTCGCGGGTACAGAATCGAGTTCAGTTCTCGGCCTCCACTTCGGTTCTTCAGAACCTCCCCACACCCCAACCGAGCAGATGCCCTGCTGCAGGCGGTGGACTCTCTAAGAGCAGAAGGAGTCGTGATCCCTGTCCCCCCTCACGAACGGGGGCGAGGATTTTACTCCAATCTCTTTGTGGTTCCAAAAAAGGACGGCTCCTTCCGTCCTGTTCTGGACCTAAAACTGCTCAACAAGCATGTGAACGCCAGGCGGTTCCGGATGGAATCCCTCCGCTCAGTCATTGCCTCAATGTCTCAAGGAGATTTCCTAGCATCAATAGACATCAAAGATGCCTATCTCCACGTGCCGATTGCTACAGAGCACCAATGCTTTCTACGCTTCGTGATAGGAGACGACCATCTTCAGTTCGTAGCTCTGCCATTTGGCCTGGCGACAGCCCCTCGGGGGTTCACCAAGATCATGGCGGCAGTGGTAGCAGTCTTGCACTCTCACGGACACTCTGTGATCCCTTACTTGGACGATCTACTGGTCAAGGCACCCTCTCAAGAGGCATGCCAACTCAGCCTGAATGTTGCACTGGAGACTCTCCAGGCGTTCGGGTGGATCATCAACTTCCCAAAGTCAAATCTGTCACCGACCCAATCACTAACGTATCTTGGCATGGAGTTTCATACTCTATCAGCGATAGTGAAGCTTCCGCTGGACAAGCAGCGGTCTCTACAGACTGGGGTGCAGGCTCTCCTTCAAAGTCAGCCGCACTCCTTAAGACGCCTCATGCACTTCCTCGGGAAGATGGTGGCGGCAATAGAGGCGGTTCCGTTTGCGCAGTTTCATCTGCGTCCACTTCAATGGGACATTCTCCGCCAATGGGACGGGAAGTCAACATCCCTGGACAGGAAAGTCTCCCTTTCCCAGACGGCCAAAGACTCTCTGCAGTGGTGGCTTCTTCCCACCTCATTATCACAGGGAAGATCCTTCCTGCCACCGTCTTGGGCGGTGGTCACGACAGATGCGAGTCTGTCAGGGTGGGGAGCAGTCTTTCTCCACCACAGGGCTCAGGGTACGTGGTCTCAGCAGGAGTCCACCCTTCAGATCAATGTTCTGGAAATCAGAGCAGTGTATCTTGCCCTACTAGCCTTCCAGCAGTGGCTGGAAGGAAGGCAGATCCGAATTCAGTCGGACAACTCCACAGCGGTGGCATACATCAACCACCAAGGGGGGACACGCAGTCGGCAAGCCTTCCAGGAAGTCCGGCGGATTCTGATGTGGGTGGAAGCCACGGCCTCCACCATATCCGCGGTTCACATCCCCGGCGTAGAAAACTGGGAAGCAGACTTCCTCAGTCGCCAGGGCATGGACGCAGGGGAATGGTCCCTTCACCCAGACGTGTTTCAGGAAATCTGTCGCCGCTGGGGGGTGCCGGACGTCGACCTAATGGCGTCACGGCACAACAACAAGGTCCCAACCTTCATGGCACGGTCTCGCGATCAAAGAGCGCTGGCGGCAGACGCCCTAGTGCAAGATTGGTCGCAGTTCCGGCTCCCTTATGTGTTTCCACCTCTGGCACTCTTGCCCAGAGTGCTACGCAAGATCAGATCCGATTGCAGCCGCGTCATACTTGTCGCCCCAGACTGGCCGAGGAGGGCGTGGTATCCGGATCTGTGGCAGCTCACGGTCGGCCAACCGTGGGCACTCCCACACCGACCAGACTTACTGTCCCAAGGGCCGTTTTTCCATCGGAATTCTGCGGCCCTGAACCTGACTGTGTGGCCATTGAGTCCTGGATCCTAACGTCTTCAGGATTGTCCCAAGGTGTCGTTGCCACCATGAGACAGGCTAGGAAGCCCACGTCCGCTAAGATCTACCACAGAACGTGGAGGATATTTTTATCCTGGTGCTCTGCTCAGGGAGTGTCTCCCTGGCCATTTGCATTGCCTACCTTTCTTTCTTTCCTGCAATCTGGGTTAGAAAAAGGTTTGTCGCTCGGCTCCCTTAAAGGTCAGGTCTCGGCGCTATCCGTCTTTTTTCAGAGGCGTTTGGCACGCCTTCCTAAGGTGCGCACGTTCCTACAGGGGGTTTGCCATATCGTACCCCCGTACAAGCGGCCGTTAGATCCATGGGATCTGAACAGGGTACTAGTTGCCCTCCAGAAGCCGCCCTTCGAGCCTCTGAAGGAGGTTTCACTTTCTAGACTATCACAGAAAGTGGCTTTTCTGGTAGCGATCACATCTCTTCGGAGAGTGTCTGAGCTGGCAGCACTATCATCCAAGGCTCCCTTCCTGGTCTTCCACCAGGACAAGGTTGTGCTGCGTCCTATTCAGGAGTTTCTCCCGAAGGTGGTATCCTCTTTTCATCTTAATCAGGATATCTCTTTGCCTTCGTTTTGTCCTCATGCAGTTCATCGGTATGAGAAGGATTTACATTTGTTAGATCTGGTGAGAGCACTCAGAATCTACATTTCCCGCACGGCGCCCTTGCGCCGTTCGGATGCACTCTTTGTCCTTGTCGCTGGTAAGCGCAAAGGGTCGCAGGCTTCTAAAGCCACCCTGGCTCGATGGATCAAAGAACCAATTCTTGAAGCCTACCGTTCTGCTGGGCTTCCAGTTCCATCAGGGCTGAAGGCCCATTCTACCAGAGCCGTGGGTGCATCCTGGGCATTACGACACCAGGCTACGGCTCAACAGGTGTGCCAGGCAGCTACCTGGTCGAGTCTGCACACTTTCACCAAACATTATCAGGTGCATACCTATGCTTCGGCGGACGCCAGCCTAGGTAGAAGAGTCCTGCAGGCGGCAGTTGCCTCCCCGTAGGGGAGGGCTGTCTTGCAGCTCTAACATGAGGTATTTCTTTACCCACCCAGGGACAGCTTTTGGACGTCCCAATCGTCTGGGTCTCCCAATAGAGCGACGAAGAAGAAGGGAATTTTGTTACTTACCGTAAATTCCTTTTCTTCTAGCTCTTATTGGGAGACCCAGCACCCGCCCTGTTGTCCTTCGGGATTGTTGGTTTGTTTGCGGGTACACATGTTGTTCATGTTGAACGGTTTTCAGTTCTCCGATGTTACTCGGAGAGAATTTGTTTAAACCAGTTATTGGCTTTCCTCCTTCTTGCTTTTGCACTAAAACTGGTGAGCCAGTGATCCCACTGGGGGTGTATGAAGAAAGGAAGAAATTCCAGCAACTTCAGGAGAAAGTAGAATTTTCTTAAAAAAGTTTCTTTATTGGTAATAAAAATATTAATATTCCATCCAAGCAAGACAAAAATACAGAGGCAAGACAGAGGAGCTGTTTCCTACGCGTTTCAACCTGAATAGGTCTTAATCATGGAATGAATGATTAAGACCTATTCAGGTTGAAACGCGTAGGAAACAGCTCCTCTGTCTTGCCTCTCTATTTTTGTCTTGCTTGGATGGAATATTAATATTTTTATTACCAATAAAGAAACTGTTTTTTAAGAAAATTCTACTTTCTCCTGAAGTTGCTGGAATTTCTTCCTTTCTTCATGTGTTCCCACCCAGGTCAGGGTGTTTCCGTGCACCGGAGGTAAGATTTGGGAGTGAAGAGGGGAGAGCTGAAGTTTCTTCGTTTTTGATACTGGGGGTGTATAGCCAGAAGGGGAGGGGCCTTACACTTTTTAGTGTAATTGCTTTGTGTGGCCTCCGGAGGCAGTGCTATACACCCAATCGTCTGGGTCTCCCAATAAGAGCTAGAAGAAAAGGAATTTACGGTAAGTAACAAAATTCCCTTCTTTATAGATTTCCTCTCATTTTAATTATTTGGATACCGTAGATTTGTTTGGAATTGATGGATCACGTTATGGATGACTTTGCTTTCTTCCCTGGTGACAGGCGCTGTTGTCTATGGGGAGCCGGTAACTGCAAGTTTGGGCACCGACGGCTCCCACTACTGGAGCAAAAACTGGGCGAAAGCCGCAGCGTTTGTTACATCTCCGCCTCTGAGCCCCGATCCCAGCACTCCGGATTTTCTCAACTCCCTCCTGGCCTGGTGAGTGCCGCTTTGTGTGGACACATAGCGCTGCCGTGTCCTGTGTGTAGTACAAGCCAATGTGATATTGCATGTGTCGTCCTCGGAGGACGAGCCTTCTTGTGCACGCGGCTCCCCCGCTGGATCTGGCTGATTTTGTGGAGGGTCGGAGCCCATGAAACATTACAGTTCACAGGCCAATACATGTCCATGTCCCCTCCACAAACTCCGTGGTATTAACCCCCCTAATACACACTCTTAATGACCAGTACACCCCCTACTGTGAATAAGGGATCCTGTGTCACCTGTTATTGTAATCCTGCCTCTGATGATAAGGAACCTGCTGAAAACTCTTCAGCAGAGTCTAAAATACCTCTTGTATCGAGTGGGAAAAATTTCTAATTTTTTATTTTTTTATATATAGATCATATATAGCAAAAACAAACAAAAACAAAAATTGTCAAATTTTTAACAGCTGTCAATTTAAACAATAGGTAATGTTTAACATTCCCTTTAGATGTACTTTCGTATTATTTTTTTTTTACTACTATAAGTATTTATAAGTGTATTTTTTATTTATGTATTTTGTTTATATTTCTAAGTATGTGTACTACTAGAAGTATTTGTATTGTTTACATATTTTTATTTTCTTTATCGTTCCTATGGGAGACCCAGACCATGGGTGTATAGCTACTGCCTCCGGAGGACACACAAAGTTACTACACTCAAAACGTGTAGCTCCTCCCTCCTAGCATATACACCCCCTGCTAGCCAGTCCTAGCCAGTTTCATGCTTTGTGTCATGAGGATCACACACACACATGCATCCTTTTTTCATTTTTTCTAAAGATTTGGAAGAAAAGCGGGTCCACTGGACCCCCGGCATGTCCCTTCACACTCCCCTGGCGGCAGTGCTGTTAAGGTTGACTTCAGGGCAGAAATCCCTTCATGCCGCGCTCCTTCACCATCCCTTATGGGCTCTGGCTTGAAGTTAGAGCCAACACGGTTCTCACTGCCTTGCAGGAGACCGGCCTCCATCCGCAGCCCTTTGGCAGGACCCTGCTGGACGGAGCACTGGACCCCCACCCCACCAGGGATTGGACCCTGCGTCTCAAAGCTAAGTATAGAGACGTTGTTCAAGGGTCCTTCTACAATGTGGAGCTTTTATTGAGGGGACAGTGATTTATGTTGATAATGCTGCTTTTTACAGTTTTTCCGGCCGGTTTCTCAGTTTTTACTGAGTACCGCGCCGATGATGCCTGATTTTCGGCCGCATGTATAACTCTAGGCCCCGGCTTCAGCCGTGGCCTAGTTTCGTTTTGTTCCCCTGCATGTTAGTCATGCAAGGGGACACTGCAGCGCCGCCCGCCGGCCGCTCTGCACAGGGGACAACACTCCGTTTTAGGAGATGATTCCCTCCCCTGTACATGCCTTAGCCCTCCGATTCCCGCTCCTAGGTTAACCCCTGCCCCCCCCCCCTCACTCTGGCGCCATTTTCTCAGCGTTCTTAGTACGCTGATCGGCGCTGGCTGCTCTGCAGCAGAGGGAGTGGATATCTGGCTGGGGGTCCAGGCTTGGAACCTGGGGGGGCACTCACAATAGCGGCCTGATAAGTCACAACCTCTGGCTGTGCACTTTTATACACGATCACGGCATTCTGAGGGAGTTAATTCTTTATTATAGAACCTCCTCAGCAGCATGTCTCACACTAGGAGCAAAGCTCCAAGGCTGTATACTACATGTTCTGCATGTAAACTCATATTGCCTGAACCGGCACGGACCCGGCCTGTCCCGGCATCTGCTGAGTATGCAGCCCCCTTCTCAGGGCGTTTTCTGCTCGCTCAGCAAACCTCACAGACCCCGTCCTCCTGACTGGGAGACGCAGGGTCCCCTATCCTCCCCGTCCCGCAGCTCCGATTACGAGCTGACTCACTGGACGAGGAAGATGTCTCTACCAGGGGCTCGGACGCTACTTTAGGTACTTTGATCCGTCCGTAGGTGACGTGGATGCGAATGATTGGATTGCGTCCATTATACTTGTATTGGACCTCCATCCGCCTGTATCAGGGGAGTATTCCCCGCTAACAGAAAGGCATCAGTATACCTTTAACAAGACGAGGAGTGTGTTCCTTAACCACTCCAGTTTTCAGGCGTCCAAGCCCGCAGCCTGTCCTGCAGATCCCACAGCGGGGTTCTGCTGCCTGACTCCCCCTCCCATCAAAGGTGGTCAAGGAGTGTACTCATTTGCCAAGGGTGGCCACTCCGGTGTCTAGACTTTCAGCCCGGATAGTTGTATCAGTGGCTGACGGCACCTCTATAAGGATCCCACGGTACATTAATTTTGTACTGGACCTCAATCCGCCGGAGTTACCTTATCTATTTGAACACAACGTGTGTTCCTTAACCACTCCAGTTTTCAGGCCCCTGTGACCAGCCCAGGGTCCACTCTGACAGTCGCTTCCCATGAAGCGTGATTCTGAGGACTGTGTTTCCCCTGTCCACCAATAGTGGTCAAGAAGTGGGCTCATTCACCTCAGGTGGCTCAGCCCGGACCGTTATGTCGGTGGCTGACGGCTCCTCAGAGGAGATGCATTCCATCACAGGGACTCTATGCCCAAAACGGTTGCCTGAACTTCCAGACTTCAGTCTTTTCATCCTCTGCCAGGTCTGCCATGCTGGACACCGCACGGCGGTGGTCTTCGCTACTTTCCTCGCTATCCGCAGGCTCCTGTGGCTTCGGAAATTGAAGACAGATGCCTCTATAGAGGTTCCTTGCTAGGCTCCCCTTTCGTGGGACCAGTCTCTTCGGAACCGACTGGATGAAATTTAGGAAGCTCTTGGCGGGGAGTGTTCTTCCTTGCCACAAACCTAAACCAGGGAACCTGTCCAGGGCAGGAATCAGTTGAGTTTTCGGTGGTTTCCGTTCATCCATCTGATCGTCCTCTAGCTCGGCCTAGGTTCATAGAACCAATTGGCTTGAAGCTGCGTCTTCAGAAGACCGCAGGAGATGCTGCCACTTAGTCAGCTTCCTCCGAGCTATCTAGCCACGCCAACCTCCTCCTAGTCGGTGGCAGGCTCTCTCCACTTGGCGACGTATGGTTCTAACACGTCTCCGTTCAGTGGGGGCGGGATTATATCTCCCATGGCTACAAGATGGAGTTCTGTCCACCCGCCAAACAGATTTTTTCTGTTACCTCCTCCCGGCTCCAAGGCCGCCGCCTTCTCATAAGCCGTGGCATTTCTTGCAGGCCAATGGAGTAATTGTACCGAATCCCGACTGGAAACGGTTCTGAGATTTTTGTTTAAATCTATTTCTAGTCCCCGAAGAGGGCGGTGCCTTCCGACCTGGATCTTTAGCTTTTCAAGCATGGTCAGGTGTGGCGTTTTCACATGGAGTCTCGGTCTTGTTCCGTGTGTTTTTTTTCACCGGATCAATCAAGAACCCAAGGAGATTCCCTCGCAGCCTTCGGCATCAGAGATGCTTTTCTGCAACGGTCAATCGCAGTTTCACACCAGCGTTGACTGCGTTTTGCCATCAGAGTGGTCCAATTCGTGGCTCTTCCCTTGGGGTTGGCCACGGCCCCTCGAGTATTCTCATTGGGGCTGCTGTGATTAGGGTCCTGCACCCCTAGGGATTGACAGTGATCGTTTGCCCTAGACGGCCTTCTTCTCAGGCCTTCATCCAGTGCAGACTTTTAGCAGAGTACTTCGCTTACTCTCGCCACTCTAACCTATTCGGGTGGCTTGTCATTCTGTTCAAGTCCACTCTGACTTCGAACCAGAGGCTCTCAAGGACGCAATTCGAGACTGTCGGCTCTTGTGAAGCCGCTCTTAGTCGATAAGTAGTCCCTCCGCTGGCGGTCGACGTCGTTCTATCAGACACCAAATACAGGTGCTGGTCAGACGGTGGCGTCAATGGAAGCGATTCCTTGCCCAGTTTCTCCTGTGCCCTCTGAGACTGGATGTTGTCCGCTGTACACGCGAACTCCCTCCTTCCACGGGGTGGTGGCTTTGCCACTGACCTGGGGCTCGTTTTCAGGGGTGGTTTCGACCACTCTGTCTCAGGGACGCTCCTTCCTGGCCCCGTCCCAGGTGATTCTCACCAGGGTGCTGGTCTTTCCGCCTTGGGAGCATTATATCTCCACCGCGGAGCGCAGGGCGCTTGGACTCTGTCCGAATCAGCCCTCTAGATCAATGGGCTAGAAACCAGAGCTGTATTCTAGCTCTCTAAGCCTTCACCATCTGTTGGCGGCTAGGCACATTCGAGTTCAGTCGGATAACGTTACAGCGTTTGCCTACATCAATTTCCAGATCGGGACACTAAGCCGCCTGGCAATCTTGGCGCCTCAACATTCTTCACTGGACAAGGGACTCCTAGTCCACCGTATCCGCAGCCCACATCCTAGATGTCAAAACTGCGGGCAGATTATTTCAGCTGTCCAACCGTGGTCCACAATCCTCAGGTTTTGCGGTAGACACACTGGTTCATGTTTGATCCCAGCTTCGTCTCTACCTCTTGCCCAGAGCCCTGCACAAGATCAGGGAAGGGGGCCGTCGGGTCATTCTCTTACAGACTGACCCAGGCAGGCTTCGTATCCTGACCTGCTCCTTCTGTCCGTTGGATTGCCATGGCATCTTCCGGTCCGTCCAGACTTTTTCTCAGAAGGTCCGTTTTTTCCGTCAGAATTCTGGATTCTCGGATTGACGGCGTAGCTATTGAGTCCTGGATCTTGGCGACTTCTGGTATCCTTCCTGAAGTCATCTCCGCTATGACTCGAGCTCCAAGGTGTCCTTGGACCTTTTTAGCCTTGCCGACCCTCCTGTCCCTTCCACAGTCCGGTCTACAGCTAGGACTATCCCTCATTAAGGGACAGGTCTCCGTTCTGTCGGTATATGCCAGCGGCGTATCGTCCGGCTGGCTCCGGTGCGCTCCTTTAAGGGCGCGTCTCACATCATTCCGCCTTTCCGGCGGTCTATGGAGCCCTGGGACCTTAATCCGGTCCTCCCGGTTCCCGGAAACCCCCCTTTGCGCTTCTTAGGGAGGTTTCTTTGTTTCATCTTTCACAGAAAGTAGTCTTTCTAGTGGCTATAATTTCCTGCCAGGGAGTTCTGGCTGCACTCTCTCTGAGTCACCCCCTTTTTTGGTCTTTTGCATCAAGACAAGGTGGTCTCCGTCCGACTCCGGACTTTTTTCCCTAAGGTGGTTACTGCTTCCACCTTATCCGGGGCAATTTTCCTGCCTTCCTTTTGTCCGGCTCCTCTTCATCGCTTTGAGAAAGCGTTGCATATCCTGGATCTGGTGCGGACGCCCCGGATCTAGGTGTCTCGCACCGCCGTTATTAGGCGGTGCACCTCTCTCTAGTACTCAGCATAGCGGTCTCTCTGCATCTAAGCCGACCCTTGTTCGTTAGCTTAGGTCGGCCATTTCCGAGGCCTACAAGTGTACTCAAGTGCCTTCCCCGCTGGGGATCAGAGCACATTTGATCAGACCTGTCGGTGCCTTTTCGGCTTTCAGGCTACGGCTCAGTAGGTCTGTCAGACGGCAGCTCGAATTAGTCTGCATACTTTTTCGAAGCTCTATCCAAGGCATGCTCTTGCTTTGGCAGACGCGCGCTTCGGCAGACGCATCTTTCAGGTGTCTGTCGCCCATTTGTGAAGTTGGGTTTTCCTGCTTCTCAGTTGTCTGTTTCTTCCCACCCATGGACTGCTTTGGGACGTCCCATGGTCTGGGTCTCCCATAGGAACGATAAAGAAAAAGAGAATTTTGTTTACTTACCGTAAATTCTTTTTCTTATAGTTCCGTCATGGGAGACCCAGCACCCTCCCTATTGCCTGTTGGCAAGTTTTCTTGTTCCGTGTGTCTTCACCGGCTGTTGTTGTAGACAGAGGCTCCGGTTATTCTGGGTTTTACTCTATCTCTACTTGTGGGTGGATGTCCTCCTTCAGCTTTTGCACTAAACTGGCTAGGACTGGCTAGCAGGGGGTGTATATGCTAGGAGGGAGGAGCTACACGTTTTGAGTGTAGTAACTTTGTGTGTCCTCCGGAGGCAGTAGCTATACACCCATGGTCTGGGTCTCCCATGACGGAACTATAAGAAAAAGAATTTACGGTAAGTAAACAAAATTCTCTTTTTTTTATATTTAGAAGTATATGTATTTTTTTATATTTAAGTGTATGTACTACTATAAGTATGTAAATACATATATTTTTTATATATTCATTTTTATTATATTTTTTAATATTTATAGGCATTTGTATTTTTCATATTTTGTTTTTTAATATAAGTATATTTATATATTTTTTTATTATATATTTATGTATTTTGTTTATATTTCTAAGTATGTGTACTACTATAAATATTTGTATTGTTTAAATATTTTTATTTTTTTTATATTTATAAGTATATGTATTTTTTATATTTTGATATTTCTGTTTTTTTATATTTAAGTATATGTACTACTATAAGTATGTACCGTATGTAAATACATAATATTTTTTATATATTATTTTTTATTTTTAATATTTATAGTTATATGTATTTTTCATATTTTGTTTTTTTAATATTTATAAATATTTTAATTAAATTAAAATATTTATAAATATTAAAAAACAAAATATGAAAAATACATATAACTATAAATATTAAAAAAATATAATAAAAAATATGTATTTACATACTTATAGTAGTACATATACTTAAATATAAAAAAATACATAAATATATAATAAAATATAAAAAAATACATATACTTGTAAATATAAAAAAATAAAAATATGTAAACATTACAAATACTTATAGTAGTACACATACTTAGAAATATAAACAAAATAAATACGGTGTATATATATTAAAAAGACAAGGAGAACAAGGAGTTTTAAAGGTGCAAAAATTTAAAAGGTAATTTTTATTAAGACAAATATATTAAAAAATGGAATTTTGCATTTTCCATATGACACAGCAATAATACAATAAAAAGTAAAGCCAGTACAAAAGAGGTGGTACAGTGGGTACACAGACAAGAGTGAACCTGGTAAGCGCCCTACATCAGGTGACCTAAAAATAAAGGCCGAAAAAACTGCTAACATTGGAGGTCAGAAGTAAAACCTTGGGCGCCCGGTACACAAAGCCTGTGAGTGGAAGTGAAGGATAAGCAAGCAATGATGACCGGGTGTACGCCATATACCTAAGCCTGAAGTAATCGCCGGGTAAGCGGCTAGCAGAGAATCAGCGGTAATACCTGGGGCGCCGGTGCACAAAGCCTGCAGATGGAAGCACTCCGCGTGGAGGACCCGACGTACGTTTCGCAATGGATTATGGTCGCTTATTCATGGGTCATATATTAAATTAGCAATTTTTCCATTTGCCACTGAGATTAATATTACACTTCTACTACCTTTTCTTCACATGAATATGATTAGCAATAGACTGACCCTATTTGTATCACAGTAAAGGGCATGTTGTAATCTGGATGTTTTTGAAAGGAGGAGGAGAAGGTGAGCTGTAACATTACCTGTTGGTAATGTTATACAAAATTGCTGTCTGTGATGATAACGAGACTCATGTACATAAAAAGAAGTATATACAGATGACTGGTGGCATGATATATTTTATGCTACATAGATGATCACCATAAGTTAAAATGGGTACTAATATTTGTTGTACGTCTTTCAGCGGTGACCTGCAGGTCTGCGGGAGCGCACACTGCACTTTTAACACGGCTCAGAAAGCTGTTGGAAAAGACAATTTTACAATAATTCCAGAAGGGACCAATGGAGCCGAGGAGAGGATGAGCATCGTGTGGGACCGGGCTGTGGTGGGTATACGGACCTAACCAGGGTTTGTCTCTCGTAAGAGAGGAGGTGACATTTCCAGATTTTCCATAGTAAACATGGGGGAACTTTCCTTTTGCATGTACGCCAGATTCTGCTCCAAAATTGGGCCAGAATTGTGTTTCGTGATAATTTGCTTCACTTTCAATGGCCAAAAATGCACCCAAAAAACATGAGAAGTTCAACACCTTTTGCTTTTTCTGCTCAAAAAGGGGTTCGGAGTAGAAAGTTTAGAATTTGGTTCAGAAATATTAGACTTGGACTACACGGTCTAAAAATCAGCCAAACATATACACCATGTTCCAAATTATTATGCAAATGATATTTTTCTCTGATTTTCCTAAATGGCCAGTGCAAATGACAGTCTAATAAAAGTCATCACCCGTTAGAGTATACATCGAATTTTATTGAAGAAACCTCCCAATGATAACAGTGTAATCTTCAAAATTAAAAAAAAAACCCTCAAAATGCACTGTTCCAAATTATTAGGCACAGGAGAGTTTCTAAATATTTTATATGTTTTAAAGAACTGAAAATGCTCGTTTGTGGAATTTGCAGCATTAGGAGGTCACAGTTACTAAAATAAAAAGCTATTTATATCCAAAACATCTTAACAGGCCAAGTTACATGTAACATAGGAGCCCTTCTCTGATATCACCTTCACAATTCTTGCATCCATTGACCTTGTGAGTTTTTGGAGAGTTTCTGCTTGAATCTCTTTGCATGATGTCAGAATAGCCTCCCAGAGCTGCTGTTTTGATGTGAACTGCCTCCCACCCTCATAGATCTTTTGCTTCATGATACTCCAAAGGTTCTCTATAGGGTTGAGGTCAGGGGAAGATGGTGGCCACACCATGAGTTTATCTCCTTTTATGCCCATAGCAGCCAATGACACAGAGGTATTCTTTGCAGCATGAGATGGTGCATTGTCATGCATGAAGATGATTTTGCTTCTGAAGGCACATTTCTGCTTTTTGTACCATGGAAGAAAGTTGTCAGTCAGAAACTCTATATACTTAGCAGAGGTCATTTTCACACCTTCAGGAACCCTAAAGGGGCCTACCAGATGTCTCTCCATGATTCTGGCCCAAAACATGACTCCTCCACCTCCTTGCTGACGTCACAGCCTTGTTGAGATATGGCGGCCATCCATCAACCATCCACTACTCCATCCATCTGGACCATCCAGGGTTCTCCACACTCATCAGTAAACAAGACTGTTTGAAAATTAGTCTTCATGTATTTCTGGGCCCTCTGCAACCATTTTTGCTTGTGAGCACTGGTTAGGGGTGGCTGAATAGTAGGTTTATGCACCACAGCAAGCCTTTGAAGGATCCTACACCTTGAAGTTCGAGGGACTCCAGAGGCACCAGCAGCTTCAATTATCTGTTTGCTGGTTTGTAATGGCTTTTTAGCATCTGCTCTCTTAATCTGATGGGCTTGCCTGGCAGAAACCTTCCTCATTCTGCCTTTATCTGCACGAACACGTATGTGCTCTGAATCAGCCACAAATCTCTTCACAGTACAATGATGAGGCTTAAGTTTTCGTCAAATATCTAATGTTTTCATCCCTTGTCCAAGACATTGCACTATTTAATGCTTTTCGGCAGCAGAGAGATCCTTTTTCTTTCCCATGTTGCTTGAAAACTGTGGCCTGCTTAATATTGTGGAACATCCACTTTTCATTTTATTGGCCTTTACCTGGCAAACTAATTATCACAGGTATCTGAGATTGATTTCAGTGATCCAAAGAACCCTGAGACACAAAACCATCAATGAATTTAATTATTAATCGCTATGACACTTAAATCTAATTTGCATAAGAATTTGGAACATGGTGTAATAACAGCTTGAGACGGTCTAAAAATTAGCCAAACATAAAAAATATTATATCAGTGGTGGCCGGTCTCCTAGACAATGAGTGCAGACTGTGCAAGCTATTTGTGGCCGAGCTTGCAGGCGCTGTTCTGATTTTGGCTGGATTGCTGTATGCTTCAGTCCCCACGCTCTATTGATGCCCAAGAGGATTGGAGCATGGGAGAGGTTCGGGCGGCTCATCCATGGTGCTAGTATATGCTAGACTAGTATAGTTCTCCAGATATAGCCATGTGACTTACCTCATGTGCAGGGCATTACAGCTTATATATCTATGATATTTGTTATAACCACAAGCAATTAACTATCTCTCACTATGAGTAGACTTAACCATGGATACCTAAGCTGCAATGCCCCGCACATGAGGTAAGTGACATAACTAATCAGGAGAACTATACTACATTTCTAATCGGAGGTATTTGCTACCCCCCATCTCCCCCAAAGTCTACATACTTCCTATTTGGTCCAGAAATTCCTTTACTGCTGCAGACAATCACTGCAGCAACCACTGTGGTTAATGATCGGCTGCAGCGGTCACATATCTGCCTGAGAAAGTACAAAACCTGTCTCTTCTTGGTCTATCTGGAGTGACGTGTTGCGGTAATATGCCCAGCTGGACCCAATAGAAAGTACAGAGGTGGGCAGGGAAACCCAGCAGGGGATTTATAAGGTGAGTATTATTTATTTTAGTTTCCAGCATTTTGAGGTTTCACATTTTTTAGGGGGTCAGTAAACCACCTTTTAAAGTTTCAGGCCTAAAGTATGAGGCTGCACTACTGACGCCTGTCCGATTTCTGGCAAGTATTGCCCTTGTGTGGATGGCAGTCATATATAGAAGTACAGGGTACTGTTGATTTTGCCATACATAGCTGCCATGACAACAAGGTAGATCTCTCAGTAGTGCCTTTTCAGGCTTCGGGCCTGTAACTTCAAATAAGCCTATCTCGGGGTAGAAGTAAGATATCAACAAGCTGTTTACACATTTTGCCTTCATGGAGAAGACTTCATTAATTTTCCTGTACTATGTTTTCATTAAGAGACCTGAAGGTCTCGTTTGGGTGTGGGCTTCTTGGTATTCTTGTTTTTTGACTTTGTTTTTGTAGGTGACTGGAAAAATGGATGAAAACCAATTTGTTGCGGTCACCAGTACCAACGCTGCCAAAATATTCAACCTGTACCCTCGAAAAGGCCGCATTGCAGTGGGATCTGACGCCGATCTGGTGATCTGGGATCCAGATAGTGTAAGAACGATCTCAGCCAAAACTCACAACAGTGTAAGTACATTTCTCAACATTTATGGATGACCGTCTTGGTGGATTTCACCGTCCCGGACTTTCACTTATATCTCATTGCAGGCGGTGGAGTACAATATCTTCGAAGGGATGGAGTGCCGCGGAAGTCCTCTGGTGGTCATCAGCCAAGGAAAGATTGTTCTTGAGGACGGCAATCTCCATGCCACCGAGGGATCTGGCCGCTACATTCCCAGGAAACCATTCCCAGACTACGTGTACAAGAGGATCAAGGCCCGAAGCCGGGTGAGTGCAGTAATAACGAGAAATCCTCCTCTGACATGGTGTGGAGCCTCCTGGTAGGTGCACAAGTGTTTCAGATAGTTTGTAAACACCACGGCCATTTGAGGAGCCCACAAGACAGAGCGGGAAGTAAAATCAAGGATTTTATTTTTTAAAGAGAGAGAATATAATGGAGAAGTAAATACATTTGTAAGGTGACCGGCCATCAGGGTTTCATTATAAAGCACTGAATCCCAGGAATGCTGTCCATCGTAAGGTATTAGGGGGCCCGGCACTGTCCTCATTTGTCAGGGTACAGTCACGTAGACAGGATACATGACTGTGGTTGTGGATGGGACTGCCGCGTAGACCATTCACTGGGTCTAGATGTTTAGCAGATTTTCTGAGGGTCAGACCACCATCGATCATGTATTGATAATTGGCCATCAATTAATAAGCCAAAAAAATGCATATATTAGCATAAAATAGGTGTAATTATAAAAGATAGAACTATGGACTATAACATGGACTATAAGATGGAACGATGGACTATAAGATGGATTGATCACGTATTGATAATTGACAATCACTTCATAACCCTGAATAATTGCTTTTATTAGCACAAAATAGGGGTGATTATAGAAGATGGAGCTATGGACTATAAGATTGACTATAAGATTTAACTATGGACTATAAGGAAGACTATAAGAGTATATATGGACTGTAAGATGGAACTATGGACAGTAAGATAGAACTATGGGTATAAGAGGGAGCTATTGACTATAGGATTGAACTATGGACTATAATGTAGACTATAAGATGGAGTTATGGACTGTAAGATGGAACTATGGACAGTAAGATAGAACTATGGGTATAAGAGGGAGCTATTGACTATAGGATTGAACTATGGACTATAATGTAGACTATAAGATGGAGTTATGGACTGTAAGATGGAACTATGGGTATAAGATGGAGCTACGGACTATATGATTGAACTATGGACTATAAAATGGATTATAAGATGGAGCTATGGACTATATGATTGAACTATGGACTAAGAGGGAGCTATGGACTATAGGATTGAACTATGGACTATAAGATGGACTATAAGAGGGAGCTATGGACTATAGGATTGAACTATGGACTATAAGATGGACTATGAAATGGAGCTATGGACTATTAGATGGACTATAAGAGGGAGTTATGGACTATAGGATTGGACTATAAGATGGAACTATGGGTATAAGATGGACTATAAGATAGGGCTATGGACTATAGGATTGAACTATGGACTATAAGATGGAGCTATGGACTGTAGGATTGAACTATGGACTATAAGATGAGCTATAAGATGGAGCAATGGACTATAAGATGGACTATAAGAGGGAGCTATGGACTATAAGATGGACTATAAAATGGAGCTATGGACTATAAGATGGAACTATGGGTATAAGATAGGGCTATGGACTGTAGGATTGAACAATAGACTATAAGATGGAGCTATGGATTGTAGGATTGAACTATGGACTATAAGATGGGCTATAAGATGGAGCAATGGACTATAAGAGGGAGCTATGGACTATAGGATTGAACTATGGACTATAAGAGGGAGCTATGGACTATAGGATTGAACTATGGACTATAAAATGGAACTATAGGTATAAGATGGACTATAAGATAGAGCTATGGACTGTAGGATTGAACTATAGACTATAGGATGGACTATAAGATGGAGCTATGGACTATAGGATTGAACCATGGACTATAAGATGGACTATAAGATGGAGCTATGGGTATAAGATGGAGCTATTGACTGTAAGATGGACTACAAGACTGAACTATGGACTATAATATAGCCTATAAGATAGAGCTCTGGATTATAAGATAGTCTATATGATGGAACTATGGACTATAAGATGGGTTATAAGATAGTCCATAGTTCCATCATATAGATTATCTTATAACCCATCTTATAGTCCATAGTTCCATCATATGGATTATAAGATGGGCTATAAGATAAAACTATGCACTATAAGGTGGGCTATAATACTGAACTATGGACTATAAGATGGATTTATGATGATGATCGTGCATAATCATTAGGAAAAGAGAATTAGCTCTCATCTTAATGTGGTTCTACAGTTAACGTAAAGGGGATCTGTCACCAGATTTTTGTGCCACCATCTGAGAATATCATGATATAGGGCAGAGATTCTGATTCCAGTGATGTCACTTTACTGAGCTGTTGCTGTAGGTTTGATAAAATCCCTGTTTTTTCTCTGCTGCAGATCTAGCAGTTCTCTGAATGCTGAGCTCTGTATAACCCCATCCACACCACTGACTGACAGCTTTCTGTGTGCACTGTGCATAGGCAGAAAAATGCCAATCAGTGGTGGTGGGGGGGGGGGGGGGCATGCCTGGACTGCCTAGCAGCAGGCAAGTAGTCTTGTAGTAATAATCTTCTGCTAGTAAAACACTTGATTTTATCAAAATGACAGCACACAGCCCAGTAAGTGACACATGGCTGGAATCAGGGTCTCTGTCTCTACATTATGCTGCTCTCAGACTAAATAGAAAAAATGTGGTGACTGATTCCCTTTAATATGATCTGAAAAATCCGTGTTGACAGCAATGTCTTAAGTGATATTGTAATGTGTCTAGCTGGCTGAGCTGCGAGGAGTTCCCCGGGGACTGTACGATGGACCCGTCTGTGAAGTCTCTGTGACTCCAAAAGCCGTAACACCCGCTTCTTCCGCCAAGACCTCGCCTGCCAAACAACCAGCGCAGCCCATAAGGAACCTCCACCAGTCTGGATTTAGCCTGTCAGGTGAGCGCTCACATTTCACCTTTGCATTAACCCCTTAAGGACCGGGCGATTTTTCATATTTTGCATCTTCATTTTTTCCTCCCCCTTCTTCCAAGAACCATAACTTTTTTGTTACTG
Source organism: Anomaloglossus baeobatrachus (assembly GCF_048569485.1). Lineage (NCBI taxonomy): Eukaryota > Metazoa > Chordata > Amphibia > Anura > Aromobatidae > Anomaloglossus > Anomaloglossus baeobatrachus. The sequence goes on along the minus strand of NC_134356.1, from coordinate 642,237,315 downwards.
CCGATTTATAGCTGTGTGAGGGCTTGTTTTTTTATGGGACAAGTTGATCTTTTGAAAGACACCATTCATTTTATCATATAATGTAATGGTAAATCGGGAAAAAAAATTCCAAATGTGGGGAAAAGCAACAAAAAAGTGAAATTTTGCAATTGTTTGTAGGGTTTCTGTTATTTACAGCGTTCATTTTACCATAAAACTGACCTGGAATTATGATTCTCCAAGTCAGTACGAGTACGTAGGTGGCAAATTAGTGTTTATTTTTATTAAATAAAAAATTCTGACTTTTTTTTTAAAAAAAAATCTCGCGTGTGTCATGATGTTCTCAGAGCCGTAATGTTTTAAATATTTGGGATCTGGAGCTGTGATGGCTTGTTTTTTGCACCCACAGTGGATGTTTTTATTGATATTATTTTGGGGTTCTGTATTTTCTGGATTAAAAGACACACTATTTTCCTCTGAAAACTGGTGGAAAAATAGGGGTGCATTTTATAATCCGAATATGGCTTATGATATGGCTTATAAGTCTTCAGAAGGGCAAGGAAGATCATACAGTAGATAGGGAGGAAAGTATCCCAAGTCTTCAGAAGGGCAAGTGACATCATACAGTGGAGAGGGAGGAAAGTATCAATGTCTTCAGAAGGGCAAGGAAGATCATACAGTGGAGAGGGAGGAAAGTATCAATGTCTGCAGAAGGGCAAGTGAGATCATACAGTGGAGAGGGAGGGAAGTATCAATGTCTTCAGAAGGGCAAGGAAGATCATACAGTGGAGAGGGAGGAAGTATCAATGTCTTCAGAAGGGCAAATAAGATCATACAGTAGAGGGAGGAAAGTATCAATGTCTGCAGAAGGGCAAGTGAGATCTTACAGTGGAGAGGGAGGAAAGTATCAATGTCTTCAGAAGGGCAAGGAAGATCATACAGTAGAGGGAGGAAAGTATCAATGTCTGCAGAAGGGCAAGGAAGATCATACAGAGGAGGGGGAGGAAAGTATCAATGTCTTCAGAAGGGCAAGTGAGATCATACAGTGGAGAGGGAGGAAAGCATCAATGTCTTCAGAAGGGCAAGGAAGATCATACAGTAGATGGGGAGGAAAGTATCCAAGTCTTCAGATGGGCAAGGCAGATCAGACTATGGAAATGGATAAAGTTATTCAAGTCTTCAGAAGGGCAAGGAAGATCATACAGTGGAGAGGGAAGAAAGTATCTAAGTATTCAGAAGGGCAATGGTGATTGTACAGTTGAGAGAAAGGAAAGTATCCCAAGTCTTCAGAAGGGCAAAGAAGATCATATACTGGAGAGGGAGGAAAGTATCCCAAGTCTTCAGAAGGGCAAAGAAGATCATATAGTGGAGAGGGAGGAAAGTATCCAAGTCTTCAGATGGGCAATGGAGATCATACAGTGGAGAGGGAGGAAAGAATCCAAATCTTCAGATGGGCAATGGAGATCTTACAGTGGAGAGGGAGAAAGCATCAATGTCTTCAGAAGGGCAAGGAAGATCATACAGTAGATGGGGAGGAAAGTATCCAAGTCTTCAGAAGGGCAAGGCAGATCAGACTATGGAAATGGCTAAAGGTATTCAAGTCTTCAGAAGGGCAAAGAAGATCATACAGTGGAGAGGGAGGAAAGTATCCAAATCGTCAGATGGGGAATGGAGATCTTACAGTGGAGAGGGAGGAAAGTATCTATCTAAGTTTTCAGAAGAGCGGATCACACAAACATTCTTGTATTAGAGTTTAGATAGGGAGGAAAGCACAAATTGAAGATTCTCCAGGGAGTGGGAGGGCAACACGCATATTATTTTTATATATATATATATATATATATATATATATATATATATATATATATATATATATATATATATATATATATATATAATATATATTATTTATTCACTTATATAGCGCTATTAATTCCACAGCGCTTTACATACATTGGCAACACTGTCCCCATTGGGGCTCAATATATTTTTTGGAGTGTGGGAGGAAACCGGAGTACCCAGAGGAAACCCACGCAAACACTGGGAGAACATACAAACTCTTTGCAGATGTTATCCTTAGTGGGACTAGAACCCAGGACCCCAGCTCTGCAAGACTGGAGTGCTAACCACTGAGCCACCGTGCCACCCATCACACATTTCTTTGCATCCACTGATTCTACTCTCCTGCAAAGAAATATGTTTTGTTTTTTTTTTGCTTTGTCCTCCTTTACAAAAATTAAAGAGTTGCAATGTTGCCAGGATCATGCACTTGTCCCATTCCTCTACTGGCGAGCTGCAGACACAACGTCATGGAAGCCTCTCACCTCCCGATTCAGGAGTGGCACCAGACAACACTTATCACCGCAGTTTGTGTCTTACACCTTGCTTTGTTCTCTTGTTGCAGGAGCACAGGTCGATGACAACGTCCCTCGTCGCACTACTCAGCGCATCGTGGCGCCTCCCGGTGGCCGTGCCAATATCACCAGCTTAGGCTAGACCCAAACTAATTCTCCTGCCCCAAGGATTCCAGTTCCTTTTTTTCCAAGATTTACCAATTCCTGGCATTTTTTTTTTTTTAATAAATCTTGGGGTCAGTGACTTTTCTAGGAGCAGATCTAGGAGACACCGGAGTGTGACGTCGCTCATACACACCTATATGTATGTACGTATATGTACTCGGAATACATATACACGTATGTAAATGGCGCCCGCAGTGTGCCCATTGCGGGTATCAGTCGGTATGTTTGCATGTGTGTGGGCAGAGTTGGGATGAATTAGAGAGCCCCTCAAGACCTGTCCTTCCTAGTGACCATTCCTCCCCCTCTTTTAAACTCGTCACCCCCCAGTCCGGTCGTTCTTTTGTACGTAAGTGAACGGTCATCCTTCTAGAAAACATCTCGGTCTTGCTACAGTCAGGATTTAGGATTATACATCTCTGTGAGAAAATAAATCGGTGCGTAGAAGACATGTCCATCGCCTACTCAACCATGGCGGAAATACAGATCGGTAGTTCAATTTTTTTTCTTAATTGATTATATCGGGCGCGGCGGAGGCGTGTACATCATGTCATCGTCACCGGATTCAAGGCTAAGACGTCTCAGAATGACCCTAACGCAAGACTGAAGGCTGAACGACAGTGGAGACCCCCTCCCCAGGTCCGTGCGGGTGTAGGGTGTTCAGAGGGGACCCTCCGGGGCTCACATTGCAGGGTAGATGTTCCATACAAGCAGTTTTAACCCATTGTGGGATTTGTGGTTGTGTTCCTGAGTGCAGGAGATGTCGTGCTTATGCTAATAAATGTGTCTAGAATGAAAATTGTGCTCTCTCCGATGTCTTAAATAGCAAAGAGATAAGTCTTGTGTCTTTATTTTCCCTTGTAAACACTGTGTTCTTATTTCTTATCACAGGATCCACTAATAAAAATGTCGTGCTTTCAACAATGCTTCTGGCGTGATCCTTAGTTACACAACCAATCGCGGCTGGACACCATTACTTCAAAAATTACTAGGCCTCAATTATCAAAAGGGCCTAAATTTACAAGCTGGGTTTGTTGCCCATAGCAACCAATCAGAATTCTGCTTTCATTTCATAAAGTGCTCTGGTAAAATGAAAGCTGCTCTGTGATTGGTTGCTATGGGTACAGACGTTTGTCAAACGGTCTAAAAAAGACCCCAACAACTTGTCTTTGTTTTCCATAGCAACTAGTCTCTAATCTCTTAAACTGCTCTACTCAAGTGAAGCCATGGTGTGCTTGGTTTCTGAAGGAAACTCTTTGTTCCCGTAGTATCCAAGCTCAGCTTTAATCTTTCCAGATTAGTTTAACAAATGAGAGCTATACTGTAATCGGTTGCTATGGGAAACAAAGACAAGTTTTTCTTTTTTAGACTGTTGTAATAAATGTTTTTCATTTTTTTTTTGTTTTTTAGTCTTTGTTGCCCATAGCAACCAATTATTGCACAGCTTTCATTTTATCCAAGTGGTTTTAGATATGAAAGCTGAATTCTGATTGCTTGCTATGGGCAGGAAATACATTTGTTTACTGTTAGGCTGTGTGCACATGCTACATTTTTTGATGCATTTGTTTTTTTACCCTTAAAGGGAACCTGTCACCGGATTTGGTGACTATAATCTGCGGCCACCACCACCGGGCTCTTATATACAGCATTCTAACATGCTGTATAAAAAAGCCCAGGCCGGGGATATAACCTAAAAAACACTTTATAATACTCACCTAAGGGGTGGTACGGTGCAGACGGGTCAGATGGGTGTCTCCGTTTTCCGGGTCCGGCGTCTTCTCTTTCGGCCATCTTTGTCCTCCTTTTTCTGAAGCCAGGGTGCATGACGCGTCCTACGTCATGCACACACGCCGGAATTGAGGTCATGCGCAGGACTGATCAAAGTATTGTAGTGCGCCTTCACGGGACCGGCGAGTGTGTATGACGTAGGATGCTTTATGCACCCCGGATTCAGAAGGAGGAGGACAAAGATGGCCGAAAGAGGAGGCGCCGGACCCGGAGAACGGAGACACCCATCTGACCCGTCTGCACCGCCCGTTAGGTGAGTATTATAAAGTGATTTGTATGTTTTCACAGCGGCGTGGGCTCTTATATACAGTGTGTTAGAATGCTGTATATAAGAGCCCACTGGTGGTGGACGCAGCTTATAGTCACCAAATCTGCTGACAGGTTCCCTTTAAATCAATCTGCTAGGGAAAACACATCCCAGCAAAGTCTATGAGAATCCTGAAGTGCTGTGCACACGTTGCATATTTTGGTACAGAAAAAAACTGAACTAATCAATTGATGTCAATTGTTTCTGCTTTCTTTTACCAGCGTTTTTCTTATCACAATGCATAAAAAAAAACCACATCCGCATATGCAAATGTTGCAGAAAAAACCCCACACATTTTCTGCACTTTTTGATGCAGAAAATCTGCACCCAAATCTGCAATATGGGAACATACCCTTAGACACTTTTACTCATGAATGGGAGGGGGGATCCAGGGCTGAGAAACCCACCGATCACTTAAATACAGACTCAGAGGCTGTCATCCGGTGCTAGTAAAGAAACCTGAGGCAGACAAACCAGGATATGTGTAAGGCCTCATTCAGACACAACCTAGTAAAATCTGTGCTAGTGTTCACATGTCCATGTTTTTTTTTTGTAGACCATGTGTTGTCCAAAAATTCTGGAGACACCCTTTTTTTTTTTTAATCAGCAGCACGGATGAAAAGTCCGAATACAAGAATATGGGTTTGTGTAGAACATGGACAGCGCACAGATGGCGTCCGAGTGCTGTCTGTGATTAACATAGCAATGAATAGGTGGTTTGGTAATTAGGGATGAGCGAATTACTCGGAGCTCAGTAAGCCTGAGCATTTTGATACTCGAGTGCTTGGTACTCGTTTACAGAGTATAATGGACGTCAATGGGGAATTTGAGCATTTTGAGTGCATTGGTTGAGTGGCGTGTGCATTGGGGCCGGACTATGTGGGTCAGGTCTTGCGCTAATATTCCTCCCGAGTGCTTTGCTGGCCTAAATATAAATGTATTCACCCCTGTCACCGCCATTATACTTTATGGCCGGCACATGCCCAGTAGTATCTAGAAGTATTTCATGAACTCTTCAATAAAATGGTGTCGGAGTCAGCTTCTGCATATACCGCTATCTCCGGCGCCGTCTTACTAAATACGATGCCCACGGCATGAGCAGTCGACAAGACAGAAGCAGGAGGCTAGCATCTTCAGTAAGATGGTGCCCGGAGACGGCGGTACGCGTAAGAACTGACTCCAACTCCATTTTATTGATAGATTTCAAGAAATACTTCTAGATACTACTGCACATGTGCTGGCCATAAAATATAATGGCGGCGACGGGGGGGGTGGGGGGGTGGTGTTAAAGGAATTTACATAGAAGCCTGCAAAGCCCACGGGGGAGGAATATTAATGCAAGACTTGACCCACATAGTCTTGCCCGATGACACGCCACTCAAAAAACGAATTTCTGGACCTTTTTGATAACATATTTTTTTTTCTGCAATCAAACATCAATCTCTAAACTGAAGTTATGGTTGGATTCACCATCCTAGCACCAGAATGGCACTGCCTTTGTGACAGTCTTGCTAGTTGGTTCCTTTGAGTATTTGGTGCAGAGATTTCTGCACCATCTCTGCATCTCATAGCAAGAAAATTGCATAAAAACCATGCATTTCAAAGGCTAAGTTCACACTTCAGTTGTTTTAAATCCGTCAGCAACGGATCAGTCGTTTTCAAGATGTCAACTGATGCAACGGATGTGTTTTTTACAGGATTCCTTTCACAGGAATCCTGTGAAAAAACTGATCCGTTGCGTCCGTTACATCCGTTATGCGTCCGTTTTTTGATGGATCAGTCATGATCCGTTTGTGTTTGGGACAGCCCAGGGGGTGTGCCAAACATGCTGGGCATGCTCAGTAGAGCATGACGGAATCCTGCGCTGGATTCCGTCGTAAGACGGATTACGACGGAATCCAGCACCCTAGACATACATTACAAGCTTGACGGATGGCAACTGATTCCTGCGGGGCGCGTTTATTTTGACGGCCCGAAAAATGTTACATTCTGCGTTGCTACCCGCTCGGCGGTCAGTCAAAAACGACGGACCGCGACGCAGCGGATGCAACGCAGGGTCATCAGTCGCAATCCGTCACTAATAGAAGTCTATGGGGAAATACTGGATTCCTGCAAAATATTTTGCAGGATACCGTAATTCCCCAAGGCGACGGATTGTGACTGATGCAAAACAACTGAAGTGTGAACTTAGCCTAATGCGTTTTAGGCTCTTTTTTAATGTGATTTGGTACACATTTTCCCACTCACTATTATGAGTGAAATCTGCAGCAAAATCGTTGAAAGAATTGACATCCTGCAGCTTTAAATCAATGATTCTCATTCACTTTGCGTCAGGAAATTGTGACATCTGTGCAAAAAAAGTGTGACAAATCTGCAATGTGTGCACAGGCCCTAAACCATAGATTCCTCAAAGTCGCCTCTTTTTACCCCGATGACAGCTTTATATCTCCTTGACTGTTTCTCCAGCAGATTCATCAGATCGTCATTTAGAATGGATCCCAACAGTCTAGGAGGATTTTGCACGTGTTGGCTGCTTTGCCTTCACTTTTCGTTGCACTCCTCGCAAACCAAATGAACTGGGGTGAGTTCAGGTGATTGTGGAGCCCATAAAGAAATTTGGCTTGGCAGTTCAGATAAGGCTGGAGTGACGCTTGCGATTAACTCGCACGAGTGCAATGCGAGAAAATCTCGCATTGATTAACATTGGTCCGAGTGCAATGCAAGAAAATCTCGCATTGATTAACATTGGTCCGAGTGTAATGCGAGAAAATCTCGCATTGCACTCGGACCAATGTTAGCAGATCGGAGCTGCCTCATTGATTATTTTTGTCTCAGCTCAAATCGGACTGAGAAAAAAAATCGCAGCATGCTGGGATTTGTAGAGTTTCTCGCCCGAGTCACTCCAATGCAAGTCTATGGGTGCGTGAAAAAAAACTGATGTCACACGGACAGCACACACACCATCCTAGTGACATGCGTTTTTCTAAATACATTTATCACATGTTGCAGAAAACACTGGAAATGAGTGAGGTCTGTCGATGTCGGTCAATCTCTCTCTCTGTCAGTCGGTCTCTCCCTCTCGGTCTCTATTCTCTCTCTGTCGGTCTCTCCCCCCCCTCTCTCATACTCACCGATTACCGGCACGGCGCTGCACAGCTGTCACAAAGCTCCGGCGACTTTTTCTCTTTTGAAAAAGCCGGCTGCTCATTATTCCATCAATTATCCACTGCTTTCCCCACCCACTGGCGCCTATGATTGGTTGCAGTCAGACACGCCCCCACGCTGAGTGACAGCTGTCACACTGCAACCAATCACAGCTGCCGGTAGGCGGGTCTATATCGTGCAGCAAATTTAAATAAATAATAATAAAAAAAGACGTGCGGTCCCCCACAATTTTTATACCAGCCAGGGTAAAGCCATACGGCTGGAGGCTGGTATTGTCAGGATGGGGAGCTCCACGTTATGGGGAGCCCCCCACCCTAAAAATATCAGCCAGCAGCCGCCCGGAATTGCTGCATCCATTAGATGCGACAGTCCCGGGACTGTACCCAGCTCATCCCGAATTGCCCTGGTGCGGTGGCAATCGGGGTAATAAGGAGTTAAATGGCAGCTTATAACTGCCACTGAGTCCTAGGTTAGTCATGGCAGGCGTCTCCCCGAGATACTTTCCATGATTAACCTGTAAGTTAAGGAAAATAAACACATACACCCAAAAATCCTTTATTTGAAATAAATGACAAAAAACCCCACCCTCTTTCACCACTTTATTCAAGTCCCCAAATACCCCTTCAGGTCCGACATAATCCACAGAGGTCCCACGACGCTTTCAGCTCTGCTACATCAGAAGCTGACAAAGAGCGGCCACAGACCATGACCGCTCTCTGTGAGCTCCCCACAGCAACTGAAGTGAGTTGCGCTATCAGCGATGACGTCACTCAGGTTACCCGCGGCCACAGATTTCAGGTGGAGGACTTCAGCTGTGGCCGCGGGTAACCTCAGTGATGGCACCGCTGATCACGCAGATCACTTCAGTCACTCAGGGGATTTGCGGTCACTGGTGAGACCTTCACCGGTGACCGAAAATCAGGCCACGACACACAGACAGAGCCGCGGGATGACAATGAAGTTGGGTGAAGTTCATCCAAGTTCATTCTCATCGCGCGGCTCTGTCTGTGTGTGCTGTTAGCGGGCATGTAGCAGAGCTGAATGGCAGATGACATAGCTGCTGAGAATAAAAACAGATCACATACGGATCACACATGGACTACAATCTAGAGAAAAATCACAGAATCGCATTGCTGTTGCATTGCACATGGATCAACACTCGGACAGAGCTCATGCTACTTTCTAGCATGAGAATCGGCCCGATTTTCCAATCGCAAGTGTGACGCCGGACTAACACAGAGTTTAGTCCGACTCCGATCAGGATTGACAAGCACAACTGGTCTTTCCACCGGTCCACAAAGACACCTTCTGAGGCAGCGAGCTGCAAAGCCTGGATAGGAGGTACGGAACGACCAGTCCAACTGAGCTCTTCTGGTCATTCCTAAAACACGGACCAAAAACACCTCTCAGAACTATGTGTTGGAGCCTGCTTCTCCTGGTCCTTCAATGAAGCTCATGGGAGAAGAAAGCTAGGAGCAATGGGGGCATTCAGTGGTCCCAAGCCTGCCAAAATTACGCATTGACACCCCGCAATGTCATTGTAGGGTGATGGGTGATTAAATGGTTGCGTAACACAAATTCTGCAGTCATAGATCGACAGATGCATTTTATAGGTTATACAACAGCGATCAGAACTAGACACTGAACCTGCACCATATACCTCTGAGCACATATTTATGTAATATTCTTGTGAAGGAATTCATTTTGCATGCCTACTTTAACATGGGCACTAGATGTCACTATAAGCACGGCGCGTTCTGCGTAATTCGGGAGAACATTTGCTAATAAAACGTCTACAGCGAGAGGAGAAACACAACGGCCGTAGTAAGTGCTAAACAGTAATAACTGCAGGGAAAGAAGAAAATCAACACGTCTTAATGGAATCCGTAATATTAGAGATTAATGAATCTTTTGAAATTCAGATTGGCCAAATTCAAATAATTTATTCTGAATTTTGATTTGCAGCAAATCAGTTTTTGCTTGTTTGCAAATACGGAAAAACCTCCAGTGGTCTTGGAAAAAAAGTGTATAACCCTCTGAGGACTGTATTAAACATCTTTCAAGTTCGTTCGCCAATCACCACCTTAGTAATGTCACCGTGACCTCAAAATAAATGGCTACAGATAAACAGTCTTTTACTTCCATGCTGTCACACACACTAACTGTACAGATTCCTCAGTGTTTTATGCCTTTGTGTTCCTTACTTTATGGCTGAGCTGTGACGTCTTCTCAATATCTAAGTGTATATAAAATGCAGCTGTGTTCACTGCCTCGGCTTTTCTACTGGCTATGGCCTGAAACACACTTCCGTTAAAAACACGCACGTGCCGCGAGACACGTATTTACCCTGCGTGTTGCGTGTGCTAAGTACGTGTCTCGGATACGTGCAGTCCACGTGTGTTCTACGTGTGCTATCCGCGATAGCACACGTAGAACTGGTAATTTGCATACTCACGTGGTCCGTGGTGCTGATCGTCAGTCTCCAGCCCCCCCGTCTCCCCGCTGCTGTTGCTGCTGACGGCCGCAGTGAAGTGAATATTAAATGAGCATAATGAGCAGCGGTCGGCAGCAAGTGGCAGCAGCGGCAGAGACAGGAGGGCTGGAGAAGGTAAGTGGTTTGGTTTTTTTCCACTGACACGTGTGTTTTCTCCGGCGCGTGTCACACGGGAACGCATCCACACTACACCCGTGTGGTATGGGTGCGGGCCGTGTGACACCCGTGATGCCGGAGAAAACGTGGACATGTCAGCGTGTAGAAAAACGCACACACGTACAAACGGACACACGTTCCGTGTGGTTTTACGTGTGTGTGCCTGCTACAATAGGGTAGCATTGCTGAACGTGTCTCCGTGCCGCCGGTACATGCAAAAAATGGCAAACACGTACCGGCGGCACGGATGTGTGTCGGAGGCCTATGATAGTTTCTCCAGATTGGCTGTGTTATTCTATGTGAGCTGTAAAGTATTAAGGTGAAGCTCGCGTGGCCGGGCCTGAGGTCTTATGAGTTTTTGCTCTGGCCTTCTCTTTGTCTATTTTGTGTTACATACCAGCAGGCATTTTTGGAGTAAATCATGGAGATGTGAACAATTAACAATATGGGAGCAATCCAAAAAGTTGGTTAACAGAAAAAAATTCCTAAAACTTACAAATTTATTAAAGGAGTTGTCCGACATAAATTCCAAAATTTTTTGTAAGCTAATCTGTGCTGTATTGTCATATAAAATACCCCTACATTATTTATTTTTTTTGTTTTCTAACTTTTTTTCCTCTTAAATTATCACTTTATCTGCACTTACTTGTTTACATGCAGCTCAAGCAAACATGACATGCATGACTGCCGAACCTCACAGTCACAGCTGGCACCGCCCAGTCTCACTGTCCAGCCCCACCCCCTGCACACTCATTGGCTGTCAGTATTCTGCCCAGCACTGACCTCTCATCGTTCCAGCAAAGATGGGCACATTACTACATTATATGTGCGGTGGATGTGAGGTGATTGTGCTGCACAGATGAGATATCACTGCTCTGTATATCCAATCATTGGTAGTACAGAGCAGTGATCCTGCTCCTCTCATCTGTGACAGCACAATCACCACACATACAGTCATATGAAAAAGTTTGGGCACCCCTATTAATGTTAACCTTTTTTCTTTATAACAATTTGGGTTTTTGCAGCAGCTATTTCAGTTTCATATATCTAATAACTGATGGACTCAGTAATATTTCTGGATTGAAATGAGGTTTATTGTACTAACAGAAAATGTGCAATCCGCATTTAAACAAAATTTGACCGGTGCAAAAGTATGGGCACCTCAACATAAAAGTGACATTAATATTTTGTAGATCCTCCTTTTGCAAAAATAACAGCCTCTAGTCTCTTCCTGTAGCTTTTAATGAGATCCTGGATCCTGTATGAAGGTATATTTGACCATTCCTGTTTACAAAACAATTCCAGTTCAGTTAACCCCTTAGTGACGGAGCTAATTTTCACCTTAATGACCAGACCAAATTTTGCAATTCTGACCAGTGTCACTTCATGAGGTTATAACTCTGGAACGCTTCAACGGATCCCAATGATTCTGAGATTGTTTTTTCGTCACATATTGGACTTCATGTTAGTACCAAATTTAGGACAATATTTTTTGCGTTTATTGAAGAAAAAAATTGAATATTGGCAAAAATTTTGAAAATTTAGCAATTTTCAACTTTTGAATTTTTATACCGTTAAACCAGAGATTTCTGTGACACAAAATAGTTAATAAATAACATTTCCCACTTGTCTACTTTACATCAGCACAATTTTGGAAACAAAATTTTTTTTTGTTAGGAAGTTAGAGGGGTTCAAAGTTTATCAGCGATTTCTCATTTTTACATCAAAATTTACAAAACCATTTTTTTAGGGACCACATCACATTTGAAGTGACTTCAATAGGCCTAGATGACAGAAAATACCCAAAAGTGACACCATTATAAAAACTGCACCCCCCAAAGTACTCAAAACCACATTCAAGAAGTTTATTAACCCTTCAGGTGCTTCACATGAACAAAAGCAATGTGGAATGAAAAAAAGCAAAAATTAAATTTTACCTAAAAATGTTGCTCTAACCCAAATTTATTCACTTTTAGAAGAACTAACACAACAAAATGGACCCCAAAACTTGTTCCCCACTTTCTTATGAGTGCGCCGATACCCCACATGTGGTCAGAAACCTCTGTTTGGACAAATGGGAGGGCTCGGAACAGAAGGAGCAATATTTGAATTTTGGAAAGCAAATTTGGCTGAAATAGATTGCGAGCACCATGTTGCATTTACAGGTCCGCTAAGGTACCTAAACAGAAGAAACCCCTCACAAGTGACACCATTTTGGAAACTAGACCCCTCAAGGCTTCTATCTAGGGGTATAGTGAGCATTTTAGATCCACAGGTACTTCACAGATTTTGTTAACGTTACGTTGTCATATTGAAAATTTTAATAATTTTCTCAAAAATGTTGCTTTAGCATCAATTTTCTCACTTTTTCAAGAGGTAATTCCAAAAATTTGACCTCAAGGTTTGTTAACCACTTTTTTATGAGCGCGGTGATACCTCACATGTGGTCTGAAACCTTTGTTTGGACAAATGGGAGGGCTTGGAACGAAAGGAGCAATATTTGAATTTTGGAAAGGAAATTTGGCTGAAAAAGATTGCGGGCACCATGTCACATTTGGAGGACCCCTAAGGTACCTAAACAGCAGAAACCCCACACAAGTGACCCCATTTTGGAAACTAGGCCCCTCAAGGAATTTATCTAGATGTTTGGTGAGTACCCTGAACCCCCAGGTGCTTCACAGAATTTTATAACGTTGAGCCATGAAAAAAAAAAAAAAAAAATTTACCACAAAATTGTTATTTCAACCAGGTAGCTTTTTTTTTTACAAGAGTAAAAGGAAAAAATTCAGCATAACATTTATTGTGCAATTTCTCCTGAGTTTGGCGATACCTTATATGTGGTGGAAATCAACTGTTTGGGCGCATGGCAGGGCTCGGAAGGGAAGGAGTGCCATTTGACTGCAAAATTGGCTGGAATCAATAGCGGACGCCAGGTTGCATTTGGAGAGCCCCTGAGGTGCCTAAACAGTGGAGGTCCCCCACAAGTGACTCCATTCTGGAAACAAGACACCTCAAGGCTTTTATCTAGGTGTATAGTGAGCAGTATGAATCCACGAATACTTCACAGAATTTGATAAGCTTAGGTTGCCATATTGAAAATTTTCATTTTTTTCACAAAAATGTTGCTTCAGCATCAAATTTCTCACTTTTTCAAGAGACAACAACAAACCGTGGACCCAACAGGTTGTTATCCAATGTCTTATGAGCACAGGGATACCCCACATGTGGCCAAAAACCTCTGTTTGGATAAATGGGAGGGCTTGGAATGGAAGCAGTACCATTTGAATTCTGGAAAAGTTGAAATAAATTGCGGGCACCATGTCACATTTGCAGGGCCCCTTGGGTACCTATACATTAGAAACCCCCACAAGTGACCCCATTTTGGAAACTGGATTTTATTCAGGAGTATAATAAGCATTTTGAATCCACAGGTACTTCACAAAAATGTTGCTGTAGCAACCAATGTCTCACTTTTAGGCTATGTGGCCATGAGCCAGCGACACGGCGTCTAGTACACAGTGTCAGCCTCCTGCAGAGATGTGAGTGTTGTCCACGGGAGAACGCAGCTGCCCATGCCCACGATTTGGGTTCAGGCCGCTGTGGAGCTCTATGCTACCTGCAGAGAACACTCATCTCCGCAGCATAAATTGACATGCTGAGGCTCGGGAAGCTGCGCCACAGGTCAGTTTATGTGGCGGAGAAAAGAAGCACATTGGGCAAGCACATTGGGCATGGGATTTCTAAAAATCCTTCCACTGTGCTTCTACTGCACAATGCAGCGTTATGGACGCAGGGAAAACACTCTGCGCCCAAAACGCTGCAAATCCCGATTGTGGGCGCACAGCCTAAAATGCTACAATGGATGAATGGATACATGTCAAACATATATAACGTCCCACCCCCTGCATATTCTAAGCTGGCGCCCTTTAGTGCCTTTCATGTGGCACTAAAGGGTGCCTAGCCTTGTATTTAGCCCCCCAAAAAAATAATAATTAAAATAAACGACGTGGGGTCCCCCCCATTTTTGATAGCCAGCTAGGGTAAAGCAGACAGCTGTAGCCTGCAAACCACAGCTGACAGCTTCACCTTGTCTGGTGATCAATTTGGAGGGCTCCCCAGGCGTTTTTTTTTAAAAAAAAAAAACGTGGGGTCCCCCCCAAATTAGATCACCAGCCAAGGTGAAGCGGACAGCTGGGGTCTGGTATTCTCAGGGTGGGAAGAGCCATGGTTATTGGACTCTTCCCAGCCGAAAAATAGCAGGCCGCAGCCGCCCCAGAAGTGGCGCATCCATTAGATGCGCCAATCCTGGCGCTTCGCCCCAGCTCATCCCGCGCCCTGGTGCGGTGGCAGACGGGGTAATATATGGGGTTGATACCAGCTGTAATGTCACCTGGCATCAAGCCCTGGGGTTAGTGATGTCACGGCATCTAAACAGATACCCGACATCACTAACCCAGTCAAGTAATAGACAAAAAAAAAAGACAAAAAAAAATTTATTTGAAAAAAAAAACTCCCCGAAACATTCCTCTTTCCCCAATTTATTGAAAATAAAGAAATTACGGTCGCTGTAATCCGCTGTAATCCGTGAGGTCCCACGCCGACTCTGGATCTTCTAGAATATGGGGGGCACGTTCAGGGAACGTATCCCCCATTTTCTGGAAGAGCAAGCTCTCCATGAGCAGTGTGGGTGCAGTAATCTGAGAATACTGCACTCACACTGCCCCGGTCCAACTTAGGGCAGAGTGACCTGCAGTAACCTCATTCCAGAATATGAGGGGCACGCTCACAGAACGTACCCCCCATTTTCTGGAACAGCAGTCTCTCCATGTGAGGACCACACTCCTCACATGGAGAGACTGCTGATTACTGCACTCACTCTCCCCCGGTCCACAGTGGAGCAGCCTGTGCATCAGCGACGTCAGCGTCCCTGCAAGACTGACGTCGCTGATGCACAGGCTGCTCCACTGTGGACCGGGGGAGGAATCCAGCTGACAGCCGCTGTCTGCGCATGCGCCGTCAGCATTCAAGAAGGAGGCGGCGTGATCGCGGGACGGATCACCAGACAGGTAACGTATGACCGGGGGCTCGGGGGCTGGGGGGCTGGGGGGGGGGGTGATGGGGGGTGACCTAGTGGGACCTGGGGGGACCTGGGGACACCTTTCTGCCGCATGTGACGTGTCACATGCGGCAGAAAGAGCAGAATGAATGCGGGGGAGGGGGGGTGGCTCTGGAGACCCGGAGGGGGCTCCGGTGACCAGAGGGCTCCGGTGGACCGGAGGAGGGGTCAGGGGGAGGACATTTCCCTCCGATCTGAAATGTTTGATCATTTCAGATCGGAGGGAAATGAATGCAGAGCCGGCGGCGGCAGTTTTCAGCGCGCGTCGGCGCCATCTTGCACGCTCCGGAGGGGGGCTCTGAAGAACTGGAGGGGGCTCCAGGGACCAAAGAGCTCCGGTGTACCGGAGGAGAGGTCAGGAGGGGGACATTTCCCTCCGATCTGAAATGTTTGATCATTTCAGATCGGAGGGAAATGAATGCAGAGGCGGCGGCGGCGGGAGTTTTCAGCGCGCGTCGGCGCCATCTTGGATTTTCCGGAGGGGGGGGGGGTTGGATGGATTTCTCCGGTACCGGGGGCTTTGGGGGCACTAAGGGCTCACATTTATTTCTCATCTGACATGTTTGATCACGTCAGATGAGAAATAAATAAATTTTACCAGCCATTTTTTTTTTTTTTATGTTGTCGCCGGTATACGGTGTATACCGGCGATCGCATTAACGGGGTGCATACAAAACACCCCGATTCATAATCTGGGGGCTCTCAGCTACCCCCGGTAGCTGAAACCCCCGAGATTTTTCGTCACTGGGGGGCGCTACAGGGTTTTTCCGGCCTGACGTCTCAAGACGTCGGAACAGAATAAGTACCCTGTTTTTCCGACGTCTTGAGACGTTAGGCCGTCGCTATGGGGTTAAGTTTGATGGTCGCCGAGCATGGACAGCTGCTTCAAATCATCCCACAGATTTTCAATGATATTCACGTCTGGGGACTGGGATGGCCATTCCAGAACATTGTAATTGTTCCTCTGCATGAATGCCTGAGTAGATTTGGAGCGGTGTTTTGGATCATTGTCTTGCTGAAATATCCATCCCCTGCGTAACTTCAACTTCGTCACTGATTCTTGCACATTATTGTCAAGAATCTGCTGATACTGAGTTGAATCCATGAGACCCTCAACTTTAACAAGATTCTTGGTGCCGGCATTTGCCACACAGCCCCAAAGCATGATGGAACCTCCACCAAATTTTACTGTGGGTAGCAAGTGCTTTTCTTGGAATGCCGTGTTTTTTTGCCTCCATGCATAACGCCTTTTTGTATGACCAAACAACTCAATCTTTGTTTCATCAGTCCACAGGACCTTCTTCCAAAATGTAACTGGCTTGTCCAAATGTGCTTTTGCACACCTCAGGCGACTCTGTTTGTGGCGTGCTTGCAGAAACGGCTTCTTTCGCATCACTCTCACATACAGCTTCTCCTTGTGCAACGTGCGCTGTATTGTTGACCGATGCACATTGACACCATCTGCAGCAAGATGATGCTGCAGGTCTTTGGAGGTGGTCTGTGGATTGTCCTTGACTGTTCTCACCATTCTTCTTCTCTGCCTTTCTGATATTTTTCTTGGCCTGCCACTTCTGGGCTTAACAAGAACTGTACCTGTGTTCCTCCATTTCCTTACTATGTTCCTCACAGTGGAAACTGACAGTTTAAATCTCTGAGACAACCTTTTGTATCTTTCCCCTGAACAGCTATGTTGAATAATCTTTGTTTTCAGATTATTTGAGAATTGTTTTGACGAGCCCATGATGCCACTCTTCATAGGAGATTCAAATAGGAGAACAACTTGCAAGTGGCCACCTTAAATACCTTTTCTCATGATTGGATACACCTGCCAATGAAGTTCAAAGCTCAATGAGATTACAAAAACAATTTAATGGTTTAGTAAGTCAGTAAAAAGTAGTTAGGAGTGTTCAAATCAAGAAATTGATAAGGGTGCCCATAGTTTTGCACCGGTCAAATTTTGTTTAAATGCGGATTGCACATTTTCTGTTAGTACAATAAACCTCATTTCAATCCAGGAATATTACTCAGTTTTATCAGTTATTAGATATATGAAACTGAAATAGCTGTTGCAAAAACCTAAATTGTTATAAAGAAAAAAGGTTAACATTAATAGGGGTGCCCAAACTTTTTCATATGACTGTATAATGTAGTAATGTGCCCATCCCTGTCCCCATCTTATAGTAATGTCCCCATAATATAGTATTGTGCTCCATCTTATAGTAATGTTCCCATCCTGTAGTAATGTCCCCTTCGGCTCCTCTTCTTGTAGCAGTGCTCTGTCCTGAAGAATTGCCCCCTAATTTGCCATTCTTCACACATGCAAGAAAACAAACACAAATCCTCCTCACCTCTCCTCGTTCCCTCAGTGTCCTGTCTGCCTCTTGTGGCCGCAGCCCCTCCTTCCTGATTGCGGCCTGTGCAGGGGGTTGTGCAGTCAGCGCTGTATATCAGATGACTGATCTCCAGGCACTGTGCAGGGATGCCTCTGTATGCAGCTTTTCCACTGATCAGCTGCTGCCTCTGATTGACCGGCGGCTGATCATCGCTGTGTACAGAGGCTCTGCAGAGCGCCCTGGAATCTGGCATTTGATATACAGCGCTGACTGTACGGGCTCCCAGCACAGCCATCATTCAGCTGGGGGGGCATTAGCCTGCGCGCTGCCAGCAGCATGGGTGCTGCATGCAGCGTAGAGGCAGCGAGACCCCTGCACTATGGAATGTGTGGGAGGGTGCAAGAAAGGGGGGCGGAGACGCCACGCACTGTACCTGCCCAGCAAGGTGGGTACATGACGTCGCCTGTGCTTCCCGTCGACTAGGTGAGCATAAGCTCCTGCACTTGTCGTCGTGACATCACAGGAAGCCGCAAAATCATGGTAGGAGCGGTCACATGACCGCTCTGAGCCGGGAGAGGGGCTGACAGCAGGGCAGGTAGGTAGTTACTATCTACTTCTACTTACCTGCCCCAATGTAACCCAATAGGGAAATAACAAGAAAAGGTAGAAAAAAAGCTGGATAACCACTTTAAATATGCTTTAAAAACACAATAAGTGAAGATATCAATGTAAAACTCCATTAAAAAAGGTAACAGACAGGAAACTAGATATAAGGCCGTAACAGTAAACGTATACAATATACAAATACTACAGGGCCCTACCTTAAAGCACAAATGGAGCCCCCTCACCGATGTGCCATGATGAGGTAGATACCTGGGACATCCACAGCCTACTCATGGCCTCCTGATGAACCTGAAGCACAGGAGAAGTTCCATTTCTTTCTTTGGCTAGGCACTGTGGTGTACAGCGGTTAACCCTAGCCATTTTTTATGGACTTTCACTTTTTTGTGATTCTATTTGGCTATTTGCAGTGACTACACTCATTGTGGTGTTTACTTTGGCTATTTTGGTTATGTAACCCCTCACAGTCAAATCTTTATTTTGTGGATAACTTTTGGTATGGGCAGGTTCTATTTTAGGGAGTCGTTAGGGAATTCCAGGGAGAGTCATCAATGAGCGGGGGCACTGATTGCACTTTTTAGGTTGCTAACCTCTGCACCAAGGTAGGGCCATCCCTTAGGGACATTCATAGGGCCCTGTAGTATTTGTATATTGTATATGTAGCACCCAGAGGCAAGGGGTTAACTGTTAAGGGTGCTTTACACGCTGCGACATCGCTAGCGATATATCGTCAGGGTCACATCGTTAGTGACGCACTCCGACGATATATTGCTAGCGATGTCGCAGCTTGTAAAATACCCCTTACTCGTCGCCGGGCTGATGATGTCGGGTCTGGGATGTCACGGGTGGCCCTGCCCGGCTTCGTGGCCCCGAGGTGTACAATAAAAGGGGAAATGATGATGGGATGGTTGTTTGTCTCATGACGCCACCTGTGCTACGCGGTCAGGGATTACCTGTCCCTGTCCTCCGGGGCTGATGGTGTTCCAGCAAAGATGGTTCTGCTCCCCACAGGTGGAGCGGGCCCCGGGGAGGATGATGAGGGGAGTAGTGGAGGCCATTGGCAATAAAAGGCTGACTCAGCTACTGCAGTTCCAGGTCTTTTTACTCACAGCTCCAGTGCTGCCTCAGGGTACCAGTCTCTGCCGTGATGGGCCACAGCCGATCACGGATAAATTGGAGATAGCCACCTGTATTTGGAAATGTCTTTTCCTAAGGGTTACCCCTGTGAAAGTCAAGAACCCGGGCTAAGCTGATCGCTCCAAGCCACAGGCCCAGTGAAGAAGAAATAAGGAAAATGGTGGTGTCGTGTTGCCAGAACTGTAGTCCCGACTTTACTCAGTGGTGTAGCAACTGCTTTTGCCGCCCGGGTCGGTCGTCAAATTTGCCGCCCCCCTCAGTTGGCCATTGATAATCCAGAATATATATAACTTGGGTATCTTGGGTATTGGGTGGAGGGGGGCATCGGCTGATGGGCAGGGCAGTGGCGTATGAAGGGGGGCAGTGGCTGATGGGGAGATCGGTGGCGTATGAAGGGGGGCAGCGGCAGATGGGGGGAGCGGTGGTCTATGAAAGGGGGCAGCGGCTGATGGGGAGAGCGGTGGTGTATGAAGGGGGGCAGCGGCTGATGGGGAGAGCGGTGGTGGATGCAGGGGGGCATCGGCTGATGGGGAGAGCGGTGGTGGATGCAGGGGGGCAGCTGCTGATGGGGAGAGCGGTGACAGATGGAGGGGTGGCAGCAAATGGAGGAGGGCGGTGGCAGATTGGAGGCAGTAGCGGCGGTGGATCGGGGGCGGTGAGTCACCGCCGGGGACTACTGCTGCTGCGGCGGCGCGGCTGAAAGGGGGCAGTGCCAGGGGTAGCGGTGTATCAGGGCTGATCGGGGGCAGCGGTGGATCGGGGGCACTTGCCAAATGGCACTTGCAGGGATCACTCTCTTCAGCTTTCATGGATGAAATGAAGCTGAGTGGAGTGGTCACCTACAGGTCACCGGCCCCAGATCCAAGGTGATTGGAGAGATCGGTCACAAGGCCGATCTCTCCAATCAGAGCTGGGGGCGGGTGAAATAAAGTTCACCCAGCTCCAGCCAGTGATCAGTGCTATAGCTGCACTGATCATGGCTGGATTTCAATGTTTCAGCCATTTTCAATGGCTGAAATATCACCTTGGCTGTGATTGGCAGGGTGTCTCTAGGATTTTATTTGCTGTTTGAGGCAACACCACTTAAGTTAGGACCCAAAACCAAGAGGGAGGTGGAATACTGCACGGGAGGGCAGCTTGTGCAGTACCCTGTGACGATCTGATAGTCCAAGGGCGTTACAGATGCACCTTGTTGCTGACCCCCCTTGCAGACCCCAAAAAGAACTTTATAAAATCCCACCGTGTTGTATGCTAATGAGCTGTGTTGGTCAGATGGGCGGGCTCTATTTCGGCTCCTGTCCCTCCTTGTCGCCTTGCTCGTCGTCCTCATGTCATGATTGACAAGGATGGCGCCGCCGTCATCATCCCACGCTGCTGTCCAAGTCTCGCGCAGGGACAGTTCTCTCTACCCCTATCGTGGGCAGAGAATAAAAACAGTTTACCTCGTACCCGCCGGTGATGTATTTGCGCAGGTGCGAGATCATGGTCGGGTACGAGGATGACACTGCTGTCATGCACAGCGCCGACCATGATCTCGCGCCTGCGCAGATACAGCACTGGCGGGCGCGAAGTAAACTGTTTTTATGCTCGGCCCCGGGATTTTATAAAGTTCTTTTTGGGGTCTGCAAGTGGGGCCAGCAACAAGGTGCACCTTCATAGAATGCAGCCCAGAAGCTGCAGAAGGTGACACTTTTGGTTTAATAGTCAAAAACTGGTGACAGGTTCCCTTTAAGGGGTACTTTGCACGTTGCGACATGGCTACTGCGATATCGTCGGGGTCAAATCGAAAGTGACGCACATCCGGCGCCGGTAACGACGTTGCAACGTGTAAAGCCTAGGAGAGAAGATGAACGAGCGTGAAACAGTCAAAAATCGCTGATCTGTGTCACGTCGTTCATTTTCAATGTCGGTGCATCCGCAGGTACGATGTTGTTTGTCGTTCCTGCAGCTCCACACATCGCTGTGTGTGAAGCTGCAGGAGCGACAAACATCTCCCTACCTGCTCCCGCTGTCCACCAGCAATGTGGAAGGAAGGAGGTGGGCGGGATGTTTACATCCCGCTCATCTCCGCTCCTCCGCTTCTGTTGGCCGGCCGATTAGTGACGTTGCTGTGACTGCCGAAGAATCCCTCCTTCAAGGAGGCGGTGCATTCGGCGTCACAGCGACGTCACCGACCAGGTAAGTGTGTGTGAAGCTGCCGTAGCGATAATGTTCGCTGCGGCAGCAATCACCACATATCGCATGTGTGACGGGGGTGGGTACTATCGCGCTCGGCATCGCTATCATGGGCTAGCGATGTTGCAACGTGCAAAGTACCCCTAAGGATGTACAAATTGCAGGGCAAAATAGTGCACCAGACATTAGCCACACCAAGGGTGCACTGAACTCGACTCATTTGCATATAGATTAAAAGTGAATTTTTTAACAACTGCAACTGTAAGGGTCTGTGCGCACGTTGCGTTTTGACATGCGTTTACGCATTTTAAACTGCAGCATAAACGCATGCGTTCTGCGTCACCAGCAAAGTCTATGAGAAACGAAGGCTTAGGGGGGATCTAATCACAATGTATAAATATATGAGGGGACAGTACAGAGACCTTTCCAAAGATCTTTTTACACCTAGGCCTGCGACTGGAACACGGGGGCATCCGCTACGTCTTGAGGAAAGAAGGTTTAATCATAATCACAGACGAGGATTCTTTACTGTACGAGCAGTGAGACTATGGAACTCTCTGCCGCATGATGTTGTAATGAGTGATTCACTACTAACATTTAAGCAGAGCCTGGACGCCTTTCTTGAAAAATGCAATATTACCAGTTATGTATATTAGATTTTATGACAGGGTGTTGATCCAGGGAACTAGTCTAATTGCCATATGTGGAGTCAGGAAGGAATTTTTTTCCCCATTGGAGCTTGTTTGCCACATTGTTGTTTTTTTTTGCCTTCCTCTGGATCAACATGTTAGGCTACGGGTTGAACTAGATGGACTTAGAGTCTCCCTTCAACCTTAAAAACTATGATACTATGATGATGATACTATGAATTAAGCAAATTCCATGCGCACGTTGCATTTTAGATGCCAAATTTTTGACAAAATCGATGCGTTCTAAAAAGCAACGTGTCACTTCTTTTGTGCGTTTTGGATACTTTTCCCTCTCTGTCTATGGGAGCGCAAGCATCCGGAACGCTTCCATTCTGCATTCAAAATGCATCCGAAACGCAGCGTTTTATTTGTCATGCCAGAACGCAATGTGCGCACATACCCTTAAATGTATGTTACTGGTGTGACTTTTACAGAGGCTAAGGCGGGCTTTGCACACTACGACATCGCAGGTGCGATGTCGGTGGGGTCAAATTGAAAATGCCGTACTTCCGGCATCGCATGCAACATCGTAGTGTGTAAAGGTTCGATGATACGTTTAACGAGCGCAAAAGCGTCGTAATCATATCATCGGTGCAGCGTCGGCGTAATCCATAATTACGCTGACGCGACGGTCCGATGTTCCTCGCTCCTGCGGCAGCACACATCGCTGTGTGTGAAGTCGCAGGAGCGAGGAACATCTCCTACCTGTGTCACCGCGTCTTCTGTAGGATATGCGGAAGGAAGGAGGTGGGCGGGATGTTTACATCCCGCTCGTCTCCGCCCCTGCGCTCCTATTGGCCGCCTGCCGTGTGACGTCGCTGTGACGCCGCACGACCCGCCCCCTTAATAAAGAGGCGGGTCACCGGCCAGAGCGACGTCCCAGGACAGGTGAGTGCATGTGAAGCTGCCGTAGCGATAATGTTTGCTACGGCAGCTATCACAAGGATATCGCAGCTGCGACGGGGGCGGGGACTATCGCGCTCGGCATCACAGCATCGGCTTGCGATGTCGCAGCGTGCAAAGTACCCATTAGGCCTCAAACAAATGTTTAAAAAGTAACCGTCCTTTTCTTAGTTTTTTTGTTTCCATCTTCATAAATCAATATCCCTTATAAAAATAAGAAACTTTGTAATATATCTTATCAGAAAAATATTACATTCCAAAGATAGCAAATATCAGTTGGTGCTCATGACATCCTATGGAGAAGTGTCACTGCCTTTTCAGATCTTCCAAAGACTTTCTGTTTGCCTCTAGCTCCTCCCTCCTGTTTCTCCTCCTTCTTCATAGAATTTTAAAAGCACCAACTGTCATCTCCAGTCTCAGTAATGTAAATAATCCATCTTCACTGAATACAGAAGATACAGATTTTACCTATGAATTGAGAATGAAAGCTCAGTCCAGGAGGAGAAAGAAGCAGATTTATCTGAAAACATCTGAAAAAGGTGCTTATTTTCATGTATTTTCATGTGTACTATTAATTTATTAAATGAAAATTAAAATGATTTTTACTCTTTTAGAAGCTGAATTTGCAGTTTGTGGGTAACAAACACCCTTTAATGTCATCCTGGAGACATGGGAACACAGTGATGAAAAAGGAAGTCCTGATTTTTCAAGGGTTTCAGTACCAGAGACAGCGACATGGACTTGTATGGTGATGATGTGTTGAAGAAGATTTTGCCTTTAGCAAAACTGCTCCCCAAACACTTTTAAATATAGAATCAAACATAATACTCACCCTCCCCAGATCTGCTGCTTTTTCTATAATAACTACAATATACATCACCGCTGCAGCCAATCACTGAGCTAAGGGGTTTGTTGGGTCTACATCACGAGAGTCTCTGAGCTCAGTGATTGGCTGCAGTGGTGATGTGCGCTGTAGTCATGTTATCACCGCTACAGCTAAAACGCATAGAGCTGACACTGGACCTGGGGAGGGTGAGTATTATCTCTGTTTGTTATTTTACATTTAGTTTGGGGAAATGTTTTGTTACAGTATACAGTATAGTAGTGCTCCAGTGATCGCTTCTGCCACTTAATTCTCATACTTACCAAGATTTTCCTTTGTGTCGATAAAGTGCATCAGGATTACCCTGGGGCCTATGGGTTTTTATTGAAAAAAAATATTTACCCTCCTAATAAAATAATCCTAACATTATTAACAAAATTAAAATGTAACAAATGTAAAATAACAATAGATTTTCAGGTTAAATGCACAGTATATACAGTACAGACCAAAAGTTTGGACACACCTTCTCATCTCTAGTTCAACTGTTAAGAGGAGACTTTGTGCAGCAGGCCTTCATGGTAAAATAGCTGCTAGGAAACCACTGCTAAGGACAGGCAACAAGCAGAAGAGACTTGTTTGGGCTAAAGAACACAAGGAATGGACATTAGACCAGTGGAAATCTGTGCTTTGGTCTGATGAGTCTAAATTTGAGATCTTTGGATCCAACCACCGTGTCTTGTAGAAAAGGTGAACGGATGGACTCTACATGGCTGGTTCCCACCGTGAAGCATGGAGGAGGAGGTGTGATGGTGTGGGGGGGCTTTGCTGGTGACACTGTTGGTGATTTATTAAAAATTGAAGGCATACAGAACCAGCATGGCTACCACAGCATCTTGCAGCGGCGTGCTATTCCATCCGGTTTGCGTTTAGTTGGACCATCATTTATTTTTCAACAGGACAATGACCCCAAACACACCTCCAGGCTGTGTAAGGGCTATTTGACTAAGAAGGAGAGTGATGGGGTGCTACGCCAGATGACCTGGTCTCCACAGTCACCAGACCTGAACCCAATCGAGATGGTTTGGGGTGAGCTGGACCGCAGAGTGAAGGCAAAAGGCCCAACAAGTGCTAAGCATCTCTGGGAACTCCTTCAAGACTGTTGGAAGACCATTTCCGGTAACTACTTCTTGAAGCTCATCATGAGAATGCCAAGAGTGTGCAAAGCAGTGATCAAAGCAAAAGGTGGCTACTTTGAAGACCATAGAATATAAGACATATTTTCAGTTTCACACTTTATTGTTAAGTATTTCATTCCACATGTGTTAATTCATAGTTTTGATGCCTTCAATGTGAATCTACAGTTTTTCAAGTCCCCAGAAAACTCTTTGAATGAGAAAGTGTGTCCAAACTTTTGGTCTGTACTGTAAATCAACTGATTTCTCACTGGAATCACATCTGACCTTCCGGGTAATAGTAGAAAAGAAAATCCAGCGCTCAGTGTTCCAAAAAGAATTCCAAGATTTTTTTAAAAAAACAAAAGACCACAATGTGTGTCAATCAGTGACGTTTCTGTCCTTTCCTGCACATTTTTCAAACTCACACAGATTGGTGGTCAGTAGTAGCCTGTAAAGAGCAGAGGCAGACATGAATATGCAGAATCAACGCTATGAGCGCTTTCCCATGGCGGTGATTGTCGCCCCTGACACACACACACTTTTTCCGTGCCATACTGGACTGGGATCATTCAGAAAACCTGAAAGCGTTACAGCGTTTTGTAGCATTTACCAATTTTTATCGGAAATTTATTCAGAACTGTTCAATAATTGTAAAGCCTCTCACTGACATAACAAAAAAGGGACAGATTTTTCTAAATGGTTAGACTCTGCTCAGCAGGCTTTAACATCATTAAAAGGATGTTTTTCCTCAGCCTGATGTTTCGTACCCTTTTATCATAGAGGTCGATGCATCTGAGGTGGGGGTTGGGGTAGTGTTGTCACAAGGTCCATCTCCTGGTAAATGACATCCGTGTGCTTTCTTTTCCAAGACATTGTCCTTAGCCAAGAGAAACTATGATGTTCGTAACAGAGAGCTTGTGACAATTAAGTTGGCTTTTGCAGAATGGCACCATTGACTAGAAGGGGTAGTTCATCTCATTGCGGTAATCACATATTATAAAAACCTGTAGTATCTTGAGTCTGCCAAATGTCTCAATCCCAGGCAGGCTAGATTGTCTTTGTTTTTACCAGATTTAATTTTACTGACACTTAAGCGGGCTTTACACGGTACGATCTATCGTGCGATTGCACGAGCGATTGTACCTGCCCCCGTCGTTTGTGCGTCACGGGCAAATCGCTGCCCGTGTCGCACAAAGTCGTTAACACTAGAACTACTGGACTCGTGACACCTATATAGAAATACATGGTGCAAAGTAGTCAAAATGACTACCTCAGTAGTTCTAGTGTTAAACCCCCGTCACACGTACTTACCTGCTGAGCAATCTCACTGTGGGCGGCGAACATCCTCTTCCTGAAGGGGGAGGGACGTTCGGCGTCACAGCGACGTCACTCAGTGGCTGGCCAATAGAAGCGGAGGGGCGGAGATGAGCGGGACGTAAACATCCCGCCCACCTCCTTCTTTCTGCATTGCCGGTGGGTGCCGCGGGACGCAGGTAAGCTGCTGTTCATGATTCCCGGGGTGTCACACGGAGCGATGTGTGCTACCCCAGGTACGATGAACAACCGGCGCAAAGAAGAATAAACAATATTTTAAAAATGAGCAACCTGTACACGACTCGCGATTCGTAACTGATTTGGGATCGTTTACCGACGCTCATAGGTGTCACACAGGACAACGTCGCAAGCGATGCCGTATGTGCGTCACGAAAACCGTGACCCCGACGATCTATCGCACGATAGATCGTCTCGTGTAAAGCCCGCATTACCATCTAGGGACTAAAAATATCAAAGCAAATCCATTATCCTGGAGCTTCCCTAGTCGTAGTGATCATGAGAACACGGTACCCATTTTGCAGAAGGAAGTGGTCATCTCGGCCTTGTGTCTAGACCTGGAGGGAGAGGTGTTAGAGGCTCAGAGTGACGCCCCGGCCTCTTGCCCTTCTTGCCCTTCATTGAAGTTATTTGTGCCACTTAATTTGCGCCGTAAACTACTTGGTGAACATCACAAACCTGTTTGCGGGTCATCCAGGTAGTATAGCATCATTGGACCTCCTGTCTCGCCGGTTTTGGTGGCCAAGGTTGCATCAGGATGTGGTTGACTATGTGTCTGCTTTCAGTGTTTGTGCATGTTCCAAGGTGGCTCATACCCGTCCATTGGGTTCTCTCCTGCCATTGGATTCTCTCCTGCCATTGGATATCCCGAATAGAGCATGGACGCATTTATCCATGGATTTCATTACTTACCAACCTTTCTCTTCAGGAAAGACTGTGGTTTTGGTGGTTGTGAATAGGTTCTTCAATGAGATCATGAAGCTTCACGGGGTTCCTTCCCATGTGGTCTGAGATCGGGGAACCCAGTTTGTTTCCAAATTTTGGAAAGCATTTTGTGCTCGACTGGGGGTGCAGCTGTCTTTCTTTTCTGACTTCCATCCTCAGTCGAATGGGCAGACA
This sequence comes from Anomaloglossus baeobatrachus, assembly GCF_048569485.1. Lineage (NCBI taxonomy): Eukaryota > Metazoa > Chordata > Amphibia > Anura > Aromobatidae > Anomaloglossus > Anomaloglossus baeobatrachus. The sequence goes on along the minus strand of NC_134356.1, from coordinate 642,209,487 downwards.
GAGCGCATAAATCAAAAATTGGAATCTCACCTTAGGTGCTTTGTCTCCGAGAGCCAGGAGGATTGGGCATCTTATTTACCATTGGCCGAATTTGCTTTAAATAATCGCCACCAGGAGTCTTACTGGCAAGTCACCCTTCTTCGGTGCATATGGTTTTCATTCACAATTTGGTACCTTTAGTGGAAGGGGTGCTTTGGGAGTTCCTGAGAGGAGCGTTTTGCCTCATCACTCTCTTCAGTATGGTAAGGAGTTGAAAGTAATCTGAAGCTCATAGGAGGCAGATACAAATGTATGGCTGACAAGAAACATTTGCCGGGTCCAAAACTAAGTGTGAATGACTGTGCTTGTCTACCAGGAACATAAAGTTGAAGATTCCTTACTGGAAGCTGTGACCTAGGTTTATTGCTCTCTATAAAATAACTATAGTCATTAACCCAGTAGCATTTCATCTGGAATTACCTCAGGCTCTTAGGATCCACAATGTGTTCCACAGAACACTGCTCAAAAAGTATGTGGAACCTTTGGAGTTTCAAATAGCTAAAATTGTCGACTCTCATCTTCTGCATCATTCCCTTCAATACTTGGTGCACCGAAGGGGTTACGGACCAGAGGAGAGAATGTAGGTCCCAGCATCAGATATGAATGCCACAAGATTAGTTTGTTCATTTCATGGTGCCCATCAAAATAGGCATGGTCCTGAGTGCCCAGAGACCACTCCATGAAGGGGGGGGGTATTGTCACGGGTGTGTCACGGGTGACAGACAGCAATGTGTTTTCGGGTCAGAGAAGGTCACATCATTTCGCTGCACAGAATGCTCCCTGATTTTCCATTGTTCCTGTTGTCAGTAGTCATTAGTAGAGTGCAGCTTTCCTGCTGGATGCATCTCTCTCCTTTTGGACCCAGCAGGAGCTTGACTTCTACCCAGCTATTGATTATCAGTATTCCCTTGGTATTTAAATTGCCCTTACTTCCTTTGGACTATGCTGGTGATATTTTCAGTTCCTTTAAGTCGAGGATGCAAGCAGGTGGCTTGTACTCCTCTGTAGCATTGTTGCTTTAAACTCTGCTGCACTTCTACCTGAGTCATCATGTGTCATCTTGTGTCATCTTGTGTCATCTATAGTGTTTAGTGGAGTTGTCGAAGAGCTCATCCCATCTGTTCCCTATTTAGGGCCCAGTACAAGGGATACATAGGGTCAGGTATCCGGCTTGGCTCATAGGTGCGAAACCTATCTAGGGCGGTGAGGGACCCCAGGGACCAGCAATAGGTTCGGTCAAAGGTCACCACCTTCCCTTTCCCTAGACACAGGGTTTCCCTTTTGCTGTGTGCTTGGTACTTCTCCGTATCTAGTGTGACACTGACTCTATGGCCCAAGGCCAGGGGTCCTTATGTAAGTCCAAATCACTGGACAGAAGTAAAAAGTTAAAGGCCAGGGCAGCCCCTGGGATCTGCTAAATGAGTTAGTTTGCTCTAAGTCTTTCCTTGGAAGCCCTATAAACAGTTGCCCAGCTTCCACAAGTAGTGCGTCAGTAACAATAAGCTCCCATTGGAGTACAGATTTTCCAAACAGCTGCAGTTAAAATCAGCTACACTTAAATGCATAAACAAGGCAGTAAAACAGCACTTTCAATTTGCCATTTTGGGAAAAAGGAAGCAAAATAAAGTAATGGAGTATGTTACAAAGATTTATAACTTTGCAAAGACTGGTCAAAAATTAAATTACATTTTTTTTATTCTTTAACTATCATGTATAGGTAAAAATAAATTATTTTGGACTTAAAATTGCAGAATTTTTAAAATCTATAGTGGATTTATTTCTGTAATTTATCAATTCATAAGGAATATTTTACATAAATCTCCATTACATATTTTAAAATGACTTTTACATTTACCTGCCGATCTTTTCTTAAAAAAAAACATAAAATGAGCATTAAAGAAAATAATTTTTGAAATGAAAATAATTAAATTCATGCATTCACTTCCTATGAATTTTCCTACACGCCTCCTTAACGTCTCTATTCCTGAAGCTATAGACCACAGGATTTAATAGAGGAATGATATAGACATAAAGGACGGTTAGTGCCTTCCCTTGATTTAGTGAAACGGTTGACTTAGGGCTAAAGTACAAACCAAAAATGAGAGTATAGAAAAGGCTGACGATGCTGAGATGAGAGGCACATGTAGAGAAGGCCTTGTATCTTCCATTTTTGGTACGAATTTTCAGAACAGTTGTGATGATAAAAATATAAGAAATAAGTGTGAAAATAAAAGACGTCGCTACGAATAGACAACCGTGGATGAAAATTGTATTACGTATATATGAGTCATTGCCTATGGCCACTTTTTCCAATGCTTTGATGTCACAAAAAAAATGATTGAGGATATTAAATTTTTTATATCTCGCCATGGTGGCGGAACCTGTTGGAGTAATTGATCCAAGTAGGCCTCCAATCCAGGTCCCGGCCGCAGCAATTCTACAAACAGTGCTTGTCATAATCATCGTATAATGTAACGGTCTACAGATGGCCACGTACCGGTCATAAGACATCACCGTGAGGATGAGATATTCTGTGTTCCAAAAAGCAGCAAAAAAGAAAAGCTGAACTATGCATTCCGAAAATGAAATTCTGCCATTGTCGGTGACAAATATGTGGATCAACTTTGGAGATGTCACCGATGTATAGACGATGTCAAGGAAAGAAAGGTTACATAAGAAAAAGTACATTGGAGTTTTTAATGAAGAACTGGAACATATAAGTAGAATAACGGTGAAATTCCCAATTATTGTCAAGATATAGACCAGCAGAAAAAATAAAAAGAGCGGAAACCGAAGATTGGGGACATCTGAAAATCCAGCGATGAAGAATTCCACTGTGTCATTCCAACGATGCATTATAATAATAGCAACAAAATACTGGAAAATCACAAATTACTTTTGGTGGAAGCAAAAATAGGTGGAAAAAAAAGTACAAATGCTTATAAATATGCACTCCTGAAGGCATTACCTGACAAAATGAGAAAGCAATGAAATTAATAAATAAATTGTTACATTTTTTTCATAATGACAATTCCTAGTTTAATTGTTTCTTATCCAGGGTTCACTCAAATATTGCGATTCCTTGCAAAGTGGTATTTGTTCACCCATGGTCATACATATACAGTCCGTGACAGAAGTTCTGTCGCTTATCCATGTTATGTAAATAAAAGCTTATAACCTGACTTTAAATTCATCCATTGGTTTTATAAATTACTCTTTCAAAGGCTGAAATCCTCCCAAATTTGGTTTAGGTTATGAAAATAAAGTTGCAGCAAAGCTGAAATATTGATCATTTAATGAACACAGAAAGGTCAGATTTTGGCAAAACAAAAGTTTTGTTGCCTTGTCATATAATACACTCAATCCTAGTTTACATCCTCACCTGTGCTCACTAAATGATCAGTTAATTGATCGGTGTGTATAAAAAGGAAAACCAGCACCCCAGACCTTCAGTTGAACTGTGTAACGTGACCTCTGACAACATGCCAAAAATCCACCCTGTGACCAAAGCCTTGATTATCAATAGGCTGAAGATTAGATCCACTGCAGAGGTGGCTGACTCCTTTAATGTGTCTCAGCGTCAAGTACAAAGAATTAGAAAAAGATTTCAAGAGACTGGAGATGTTTTTGACAAGCCCAGGTCCGGCAGACCCCGCAAGACAACTGCTTAGGAGGAACGTTTGTTGGTTAGAAAATCCAAAGCCAGCCCCTCTTCCACTGCAGCAGAGCTCCAAAAGGCCTGATCACCTCAAGTCCCTGTGTCAACTAGAACATTTGTAGGATTCTGTCTCGAAATGGCTTCCATGGTCAAATCAGTGCCCAGAAGCCAGCACCAAACAAAAGGCAATTAAAAAAGTGTGGCATTTGCCAAGTCCCACAGCCTGCTAAAGAGATGGACGCTGGAAAAGTGGCAGAAGGTGGATTTCTCTGATGAATCTTCAGTTGAATTACACCACAGCTGCCGAAAATACTGCAGGGGACCTACTGGAGCCTGTATGGATCCAGAAAACAGTTAGGTTTGGTGGTGGAAAGATCATAGTCTGGGACTACATTCAGTATGGGGGTGTGCAAAACATTTGCAAGGTGGAAGGCAATATCAATAGCCTAACATATCAAGAAGTATTAGCTACCTCTTACATTCCCAATCATAAAAGGGGTCAAATTCTGCAGCAGGATGGTGCTCCATCTCATATATCCATCTCTACAACAAAGTTCCTCATGGCAAAGAAGATCAAGATGCTCAAGAACTGGCCAGCCCAGTCACCAGACATGAACATCATTGAGCATGTTTGGGGTAGGATGAAAGAGGAAGCTTGGAAGACAAAACCAAAGAAATCTAGATCAACTGATGGGAGGCATGTAAGACTGCATTCTTTGCTATTCCTGAAGACTATATCAATAAATTGTATGAATCATTGTTGAACCGCACGGATGCAGTCCTTCAAGCTCATGGAAGTCACACAAAATATTAAATATGGCTCTAATAGCACCACAACTTCATTCACCAATGTTATGCAATATATGTTTGTATTAGAAGTTAATTATTTGTTTGAATTTCACATTACTTTCTGTGGGCGACAAAACTTTTGTCTTGCCAAAATCTGACCTTTCTGTGTTCATTAAATGATCAATATTTCAGCTTTGCAGCAACTTTATTTCCATAACCTAAACCAAATTTGGGAGGGTTTCAGCTTTCAAAAGAGTAATTTATAAAACCAATGGATGAATTTAAAGTCAGGTTATAAGCTTTTATTTACATAACATGAAAAGCGACAGAACTTGTGTAAGGGACTGTACAGTGGGGAAAATAAATATTAGATACTCTGCTGATTTTGACATTTTTCCCACCTGCAAAGAATGGAGAGGTCTGTAATTTTTATAATGGGTACACTTCAACTGTAACAGACAGAATTCCACTACAAAAATCCAGAAAATCACATTGTATGATTTTTAAATAATTATCATGTTATTGGTCTTACTGAATGAATTAGGTTATTAGAGAAAATCTCACAATAGATGACTCCCTTCAATATGGTGCAGTTGTCCTGTCCTCTTTGCAGAAATGTATCCCCAAAGTATGATATTTCCAACTCCATGCTTCACGGTTATGGCAGTGTTCTTGGGGTTGTACTCAGCTTTCTTCTTCCTCCAAATATGGCTAGTGGATTTAATATGAAAAAGTTCTATTATGGACTCATATGACCACATGACCTTTCCCCATGCCATCCAGATGGCCATTGGCGAACTTCAAACAGGGCTGGAAATCTCATAACGTGAGCAGGGGGACCTTGTGTGTCCTGCAGGATTTTAACCTTTGATGGCATAGTGGGTTATTAATTGTAATGTTTGAGACTTTGGTCCCAGCTCTCTTCAGGTCATTGATCAGGTCCTCCCGTGTAGTTCTGAGCTCATTCCTGACCTTTCTCAGAATCATCCCTACCACACAAAGCAAGATCTTGCATGGAGCTGCAGATCGGGTAAGATTGACAGTAATCTTGTGTTTTTTTAATTTTCCAATAATTGCGCCAACAGTTGTTGCCTTCTCACCAAGCTGCTTGCCTATTGTCCTGTAGTCCTAGTCTTGTGCAAATCTTTAATTTTTTCCCTGTTGTCCTTTAAACAGCTCTTTGGTCCTGCACATGGTGGAGAGGTTGGAGTGTGCTTGAGTTTGTGGACAGGGGTCTTTTACACAAGTAACAAGTTCATACAGGTGCAATTAATACGCCTAATGAGTGCAGGGTAGGAGCTTCTTAAAGAAATATTAACACGTCGATGAGAGCCATAATTCTTGCTGGTCGGTGATCAAATACTTATTTCAAGCAGTAAAATATAAATTACTTATTTAGAAATCATAAAAACTGATTCAGTTTTTTTTTGTTTTTTTTGGGGGGGGGGGTATTCTGCATAAAACATTTACAGACCTGTCCATTCTTTGTAAGTGGGAAAAGTTGCAAAATCGGCAGTGTATCAAATACTTATTTTCCCCACTGTAGCAGATTAATATCTAGGACTTAATTCTTAAAGTGATGGGGTTTTGTGTTCAAATCCAGGCTGATCAATATCTGGTGATTAGAGAAGATTTCCATTTGATGGTCTAGGTGTAAATCAATTTGATAAAACTGGACCTAGATTCAGTGTCAGACTGAGGTACTAAGGGACAACCAGTAATGTGTATTTGCTTCATGCAAAAATAGCCTGATCATAATACACAAATCTACTTACGTTTCTAAGTAATGATTAACTATGAATATATTTAGTAAATGATTAGATGATGCCTTTCTCTGTAAATAGTGAATCAAGTCTATTAAGGGCACTTTACACGCAGCGACATCACTAGTGATGTCACTGCCGATCGCACCCACCCCCGTCGTTTGTGCGTCCGGGGCGCACAACATCATTAGTCCCCGTCACACATACCAGCCTAGCGACGTCGCTGTGGCCGGCGAACCGCCTCCTTTCTAAGGGGGAAGTTCGTTCGGCGTCACAGCAGCGTCACTAAGCGGTCACCCAATAGAAGCGGAGGGGCGGAGATGAGCAGCCGGAACATCCCGCCCACCTCCTTCCTTCCTCATTGCTGGCGGCCGCAGGTACGGTGATGTTCCTCGTTCCTGCGGTGTCACACATAGCGATGTGTGCTGCCTCTGGTACGACGAACAACCTGCGTCCTGCAACAGCAACGATATTTGAGATTAGACGGACGTGTCAACGATTAGGTGAGTAATTTTGATCGTTGGCGGTCGTTCGTGCGTTTCACACGCAACAACGTCGCTAACAAGGTCGGATGTGCGTCACGAATTCCGTGACCGCAACGACATCTCGTTAGCGATGTCACTGCGTGTAAAGCCCCCTTTAGAACTGCTCATGAAGGTGGTTGTGGGCCCACCAGGAAATTCACCTGTTCTCCTGTGGGCCAGTCCGAGTCTGCCTAGGTTCATTGTTTCTCTTTCATATTGGCCCAAGAGTTTATACATGAGACATGTCTCGATGCAAAGTCCAAACCTAAAGGCCCCGTCACACTAAGCAACATCGCTAGCAACATCGCTGCTAACGAACAACTTTTGTGACGTTGCTAGCGATGTTGCTGTGTGTGACATCCAGCAACAACCTGGCCCCTGCTGTGAGGTCGTTGGTTGTTGCTGAATGTCCTGGGCCACTTTTTAGTTGTTGCTGTCCCGCTGTGAAGCACAGGTCGCTGTGTGTGATAGCGAGACAGCAACAACTAAATGTGCAGGCAGCAGGAGCCGGCTTCTGTGGAGGCTGGTAACCAC
>NC_134356.1:641697180-641899680 GCF_048569485.1 Anomaloglossus baeobatrachus | reverse complement strand
CAGGGTCTTATATTCTTTTTTGCTCAGAAAGATGGTCTACTGCTTATTTACAGGGGATATCTTAATTTTTTCCATAAGTAATAATTAAAGATGAGCAATGTTTGAGGTTCGCCAATTTCATGTTCGAGTGATTTTGGGGGGTGTTCGAGTCATTCGACGAACTCGAGCCTTTTGCTAAAAGCTCGAGAGTTCGATTTACGTTCGAGAACGGTTCGATCAACAAAAAGCCTAGTTAGTTACTAGCTGGCTTTTCACTCTAATAGTGTGAGTCATTGGGAATCACGCTATTATCAAAATTCAGCGTATAGTGTACGGGGGGACAGGGTTTAGTTCAGTGCTGCTACTGAGTGCTGAGAGAATGCCCGATCGCAATTTTATTATTTTTTTTTTCCCTAACCGCACGTACAGTTGGGCAAGCCAGGCTTTCAGCAAATCACACAGACACACACTGCAAAGTGGATTTTTGCCAGAAAAGCAAGGGCATGTGTCATAGGCTGTGCATGTCACATGTCCTTGCCTTATAAGACACGGCCATTTTCCCCGTCGCTGCCATTATCTCTCTGCTGTGTGTGGGTGACAGTCACCACTCCCATTGCTGCTGCTGCTGCTGTTTGCACTATAGAGATACAGTGCAATCTACACAGCGCTTTAGGGATTAGGGACTACTGGTTATTTCAGCCCTTTTCTGGGCTGATTTACAGGTGTTCATAGCCATAGTTGCTAGGCAGGTCCGTGCAAACAACGCTGTGTAGGGCTTTAGATAACAGCTTCTGGCTACCTCAGCTCAGGCAATTCTTTGCTGCATTTTTTCATTAGCAGGGATAGAAATTGAGGCTTCCTTTGCTGTCCTGCTACCTACAGCACCCGTACATTCTACCCAGCTTCCCATATTTTTGCCACGCTATTTTATTTCCCCAAAGAGCTGACACTTTTTGTGGCATCCTAAAAGTTATCCATATAATCACTTCAAAAGACCATATTATAAGCACAAAATAATTCAATCTTTATTAACATGATTAAAAAACATATACACAGTAGACAAAAAGGACATGATTAAAAAAATGAAAAAGGTGTAAAATGAAGGGTCTATCAAAAGACATTTATGATATTACAATCTCCATTTATGACATAATGCAATTTATTCTAACCATCAAATATCATCCCCTGTATTGATAAATCAATTTACTCAAACATATGAAGGATATATATATATATATATATATATATATATATATATATATATATATATATATATCTCATTACATATAGATCATGAAAAACAAGTATTTACGGATTTTAAAAGAAGAGATAACCTTCATATGGTAGACAGAAGAGCTGCATATACAAGAGATAAATCAATATACTCTAACATATGAAGCAAATATATATATATCTCATTACATGTAATTCATGAGCAGACATAATGTTTATAAATTTTACAGAAGAGATAATCTTCATATGATAGACACAAAGGGAGCATATTGAGAGATGTAAAATCTCATGATATGTGAGAAAAGATCAAGATGTTCCTCACAATAAAATATTGAAGTCCATATGGGACATACAGTCAGGGCCAGAAATATTTGGACAGTGACACAAGTTTTGTTATTTTAGCTGTTTACAAAAACATGTTCAGAAATACAATTATATATATAATATGGGCTGAAAGTGCAAACTCCCAGCTGCAATATGAGAGTTTTCACATCCAAATCGGAGAAAGGGTTTAGGAATCATAGCTCTGTAATGCATAGCCTCCTCTTTTTCAAGGGACCAAAAGTAATTGGACAAGGGACTCTAAGGGCTGCAATTAACTCTGAATGTTAATTCACTTTGGTGAAGAAGAACCCGTTCACAACATCAACTGAAGTCCAGAACACTCTCAGTGAAGTAGGTGTATCTGTCTCTAAAGCCCACTTTACACGTTGCAATTAGTTGTACAATCGCATTTGCGATGTGACACGCCCAGGTTGCATACGGGATCTATGAGATTTCACGTTGGTCGTTCATTTGCTGTCACACGAGCGTTAGTAGTCTATGTTAAATTGGTCAATTTTGTGTGCGATCCTTTAGATCATGTGTTCTGTGACGTATGCATTGAGCACCTTTTTTTTTTTTTATTTATTGACTTGCCAAGCGTGTGTAATGTGTAGGGATGCGTTTTTACTATGTCATCTGCCATTCAGCTCTGCTACATGGCCGCTGACAGCAGACACAGACAGCCATGTAGCAGAGCTGAATGGCAGATGACAGCAGACACAGACAGAGCCGCACTGTCAGAATGAACTCGGGTGAACCTCACCCGACTTCATTGTCATGCTGCGGCTCTGTCTGTGTCGCGTCCTGATTAGCGGTCACCAGTGAAGGACTCACCGGTAGAGATGAGCGAACCGGTCCCGGTTCGGCTCGAGGCGGTTCGCCGAACGGGGGGTCTGGCTCGAGTTCGGCTCGTCGAACGTTCGACGAACCGAACTAGAACCAATAGGCTATAATGGGAGGCAATCACAAACACATAAAAATGCATTATAAATGTACACAAACAGTTAATAAACATTGCCATAACACTTACCGGTCCTCGCGATCCCTTCTGCACTCTGTCTCCTGCCGCTATTCCATCCGATGATCGCTGAATCCTCCCGGTGACCTGCACTGCCAGCAGAGAAGCAGGACCTATCGTGACGTCAAAATAGCCATGTGACCAGTCACGTGGCTATTATCTCATTGGCTACAGACTGGTCACATGACTATGACACGTCATGTAGGACCTGCGAGTGCATCTCTCCGGTACACGGTGCACATATGTGTATCGCCGTGTACCGGCGACATGCTCTAGCACACGGTCGACTCCCCGTTCCGTTAGGGACCGGCTGACACAGCCGGTCATTAACGGAGATCACCGTTGCCATAGCAACGCAGTTAGCGGTGACGTCACCGCTAACCGCGGCTCCGGGAGCACCGTTGCTATGGTAACGCGTCTGTCAGCGTTACCGCTGTTACCGCTAGCAGCCAGCAGTGATCACTCACGGAGTGAAGGCTGCACGCTGCTTCCCGATTGTAGTGAGCATTGTAGTTAGGATGGAGGTTCCCCAGCCCCAAGTGATGCCCCTCACTACAATCGTCACTACTACTACACTAGAAAGAAAGAAGACAGAAGAGCAGGATCGTGGAGGGCTGACAGGGGTAATAAAGATGGAGTCTCTAATGTGTCTGTGTATTTATTTCTATTAAAGTATTTTTTCTCTGTGTGGTGTCTTTTTTTAACCCTTTATTGGAGATTCTTAATGGCCGGGTCAAACGTGCCTGACATTAAGAATCTCTGGCTTAATACTGGCTGGTAAAACAAAGCCAGTATTAACTCATGATTACCCAACAAGCCACCCGGCTCCAGGGCTGTTGGAAGAGTTGGATACAGCGCCAGATGATGGCGCTTCTATGAGAGCGCCATTTTCTGGGACGGCTGCGGACTGAAATCCGCAGCAGAGGCGCCCACAAACCTCGGGCTAACCTGTGCTGCGGATTCCAATCCCCAGCTGCCTAGTTGTACCCGGCTGGACACAAAAATAGGGCGAAGCCCACGTCATTTGTTTTTTAATTATTTCATGAAATAAGTGAAATAATTAAAAAAAACGGGCTTCCCTATATTTTTGGTTCCCAGCCGGGTACAAATAGGCAACTGGGGGTTGGAGGCAGCCCGTGGCTGCCAGCTGTACCTGGCTAGCATACAAAAATATGGCGATGCCCACGTCATTTTTTTGGTGGGCAAAAAACTTCTGCATGCAGTCCTGGATGGAGTATGCTGAGCCTTGTAGTTCTGCAGCTGCTGTCTGCTCTTCTCCATACAGACAGACAGCAGCTGCAGAACTACAAGGCTCAGCATACTCCATCCAGGACTGTATGCAGAAGTTTTTTGCCCCCTGAAAAAATTATGTGGCTTCGCCATATTTTTGTATGCTAGCCAGGTACAGCAGGCAGGTACGGCTGCCCCCAACCCCCAGTTGCCTATTTGTACCCGGCTGGGAACCAAAAATAAAGGGAAGCCCTTTTTTTATTATTTCATGAATTTCATGAAATAATTAGAAAACAAATGACGTAGGCTTTGCCCCATTTTTGTGTCCAGCCAGGTACAACTAGGCAGCTGGGGATTGGAATCCGCAGCACAGGTTGGCCTGAGCTTTCTGGGCCCCACTGCTGCGATTTGCAGTCTGCAGCCGCCTCAGAAAATGGCATTTTCATAGAAGCGCCATCTTCTGGCGCTGTATCCAACTCTTCCAGCACCTGCCTGCTATACCTGGCTAGCATACAAAAATATGGCGAAGCTCACGTCCTTTTTTTGTAGCTTTTTGGCAAAAAAAAAAAAAAATGCTTCCCTGGATTTTCCATTGCCAGTGAAGGTAACACCAAGCAGTGGGGGTTAGCAGCCAGTAGCTGCTTGGATTACCCTTAGCTAGCAATACAAAAAATGCAGTGGGAGCTAACATATATTTTTTTTAATTATTTATTTAAATAACTAAAAATAAAATGGGCTTCCCTGTATTTTGATTGCTGGACATCACAGTGCTGTAAAAATAAATCTTTAAAAAAATGACGTAGCGCTCCGCGGTATTTTTGATTCTCAGCGCAGATAAAGCAGACAGCTATGGGTTGCCACCCCCATCTGCCTGCCGTTACCTTGGTTGGCAATCAAAATACAGGGAAGCCCATTAATTTTTTCTATTTAAAAAATAGTTAAAAAAAAAAAATTACGTTGGGTCCCCCCATTTTTGATAGCCAGCTAGGGTAAAGCAGACGGCTGTAGCCTGAAAACCACAGCTGGCAGCTTTACCGTGGTTGGGGATCCAATGTGGAGGTCCCCTCAGGCTCTTTTTTATAATTATTTTATAAATATTAATAATTACACAATAAAAGTAGGGGACCCCCCAAATTGGATCACCAGCCAAGGTAAAGCGGACAGCTGTGGTCTGGTATTCTCAGGGTGGGAAGGTCCATAGTTATTGGGCCTTCACAGCCTAAAAATAGCAGGCCGCAGGCACCCCAGACGTGGCGCATCCACTAGATGCGCCAATCCTGGCGCTTCACCCCAGCTCATCCCGTGCCCTGGTGCAGTGGCAAACGGGGTAATAAATCGGGTTGATACTAGCTGTAAAGTCACCTGAGATCAAGCCCAGCAGTTTGTGATGTCATGGCGTCTATTAGATACCCAACATCATAAACTGTCAGTACTAACAAAAACAAAAAATCGACAAAAGAAATTTATTTGAAAAAACAGTCCCCAAAACATTTCCTCTTTCACCAATTTATTGTAAGAAAAAAAATAAAGGGGTCCCACGACGACTCTGGACCGTCTAGAATATGGGGGGGGAGACACTCAGGGAACGTATCCCCCATTTTCTAGGAGTGCGGACCCTTCATGTGAGGAGTGTGGGTGCAATGAATCTGCACTCACTCTCCCCGGGTCCACAGCAGCAGAGTCCATGTCGTAATGGTTGCTACCAAAGCTGCAATGCCCTGCTCATGAGGTAAGGGCATGCCTAATCAGGAGAACTACTGTAGAGGAAGCTCTGCTCACTGGTATATAGGTGCTCAGAGGTAATAATAGATAAAATTAGTGAGTAACCTCGGCACTCTATATCTCCCAGACTAAGTCAGTAAGTCACAACGGATAGTAATGCAAAATCACTCTTTATTGGTCCGTATTAAGAAAATTTTTTTTTCATAAGCATATATGTTTTTGTCCAAAACAAGTTACAAATGACGTTTCGGCCTGAGCCTTCGTCAGATTGGACTTATCTGCATGTAATCATGAAAAATGACAATAATCAGTATCACATAAGAGTGAGAGAACAATAACATAAACTCGAACAATGTAGAGGTACAATTGGGATGCAGCAAAAAAATTGCAACACAGCAAGAAATGAAACACATGATACAAATGTCATAATACAGTACAAGGACAATATAGTAATGACAAATATGGGGTCAGAGTAGACTTAGACAGCTCTGGTACGAAAGAGATGTCAATCATAAAGTAACATGTGCAGTAGGTGTAGAGCTACACTATGCATGGCAGAGCTAATGGGTAGACCGACCATAGAAAAAGTAGAGAAAAAGTGGAGAAAAAGTGGAGAATAAGTGGAACATAAGAGGAGAAAAAGTGGAGAAAAAGTGGAGAAAAAAGTGGAGAAAAAGTGGAGAAAAAGTGGAGAAAAAGTGGAGAAAAAGTGGAGAAAAAGTGGAGATTAAGAGGAGAAAAAGTGGAGAAAAAGTGGAGAAAAAGTGGAGCATAAGAGGAGAAAAAGTGGAGAAAAAGTGGAGAAAAAGTGGAGAAAAAGTGGAGAAAAAGTGGAGAAAAAGTGGAGAAAAAGTGGAGCATAAGAGGAGAAAAAGTGGAGAAAAAGTGGAGAAAAAGTGGAGAAAAAGTGGAGAAAAAAGTGGAGAAAAAGTGGAGTAAAAGTGGAGAAAAAATGGAGAAAAAGTGGAGAAAAAGTGGAGATTAAGAGGAGAAAAAGTGGAGAAAAAGTGGAGAAAAAGTGGAGCATAAGAGGAGAAAAAGTGGAGAAAAAAGTGGAGAAAACGTGGAGAAAAAGTGGAGAAAAAGTGGAGAAAAAGTGGAGATTAAGAGGAGAAAAAGTGGAGAAAAAGTGGAGAAAAAGTGGAGCATAAGAGGAGAAAAAGTGGAGAAAAAAGTGGAGAAAACGTGGAGAAAACGTGGAGAAAAAGTGGAGAAAAAGTGGAGAAAAAGTGGAGAAAAAGTGGAGCATAAGAGGAGAAAAAGTGGAGAAAAAAGTGGAGAAAACGTGGAGAAAACGTGGAGAAAAAGTGGAGAAAAAGTGGAGAAAAAGTGGAGAAAAAGTGGAGCATAAGAGGAGAAAAAGTGGAGAAAAAAGTGGAGAAAACGTGGAGAAAAAGTGGAGAAAAAGTGGAGAAAAAGTGGAGCATAAGAGGAGAAAAAGTGGAGATTAAGAGGAGAAAAAGTGGAGAAAAAGTGGAGAAAAAGTGGAGAAAAAGTGGAGAAAAAGTGGAGCATAAGAGGAGAAAAAGTGGAGAAAAAAGTGGAGAAAAAGTGGAGAAAAAGTGGAGAAAAAGTGGAGATTAAGAGGAGAAAAAGTGGAGCATAAGAGGAGAAAAAGTGGAGAAAAAAGTGGAGAAAAAGTGGAGAAAGTGGAGAAAAAAATGGAGAAAAAGTGGAGAAAAAGTGGAGAAAAAGTGGAGAATAAGAGGAGAAAAAGTGGAGAAAAAGTGGAGAAAAAGTGGAGAATAAGAGGAGAAAAAGTGGAGAATAAGTGGAGAAAAAAATGGAGAAAAAGTGGAGAAAAAGTGGAGAGAAAGTGGAGAAAAAAATGGAGAAAAAGTGGAACACCCTTTGGTACCTTTCATGTGGCACTAAGGGGTGCTTAGCTTTGTATTTAGCCAAAAAAATGAAAAAAAAAATGACATAGGGTTCCCCCTAGTTTTGTAGCCAGCTAGGGTAAAGCAGACGGCTGCAGCCTGCAGACCACAGCTGGCAACCTCACCTTGGCTGGTAATCCAAAACTGAGGGCACCCCACGCTGTTATTTTAAATTAAATAAATAATTAAAAAAAAAAACCACGTAGGGGTCCCCCAAAATTGGATCACCAGCCAAGGTAAAGCAGACAGCTGGGGCCTGATATTCTCAGACTAGGGAGGTCCATGGTTATTGGAATCTCCCCAGCCTAAAAATAGCAGGCCGCAGCCGCCCCAGAAGTGGCGCATCCATTAGATGCGCCAATCCTGGTGCTTCGCCCCAGCTCATCCCGCGCCCTGGTGCGGTGGCAAACGGGGTAATATTTGGGGTTAATACCAGATGTGTAATGTCACCTGGCATCAAGCCCTGGGGTTGGTGAGGTCAGGCGTCTATCAGATACCCGACATCACCAACCCAGTCAGTAATAAAAAAAAATACACGACAAACACATTTTTATTTGAAAAAACACTCCCCAAAACATTCCCTCTTTAACCAATTTATTAGATTGAAAAACAAATCCAGGTCTGGTGTAATCCAAGGGGTTGCCATGACGATGCACACTGTCCCAGTCAATGAAGAGCAGGATGTTCCCCATTGGCTGGGAGAGCAGTGCAGTGACCTGAGCTAACATCAATGGGTCAGCCCAGGTCACTGCAGGGCATGAGAAGTGCTGCTGTCAGTGAGGTACATTACCTGCGCTGATCTCCAGCACACTGACAGCCCCTGTCACTGAGGTCAATGACCGGCGCCTTCACATCAAGTATCGCGAGAGGTCCGTGACGTCACCGCCAGTGTCAGTCTCGGGTCGGAAGCGAGAGGTGATGTGACAAGCGGCGGCCATGGAGGACAGTGACAGCGCTGAGGTCGGGATGGCGGGACTTCATCACCGCAGGTAAGCCGAGCGAGCGAGCGAGCGAGCGAGCGAGCGGGCGGGCGGGCGGGCGGGGGGGGGGGTGGATGTGTGTGTGTGTGTGTGTTTGTGTATGTGTATGTATGTGTACATGCCGCGGGCAGGAGGGGGTGGAGCGAGCTGAGCGGGAAAGTGTGGGCTTCCTGCACGTAACTAAGATAAACATCGGGTTACTAACCAAAGCGCTTTGCTTGGATACCCGATGTTTATCTTGGTTACCAGCTTGTGGCAGGCTGCCAGCGATGGCTCCTGCTCACTGTAGCTGTAAAAAGCCCTGCTTTTTGCTGCTAGAACCGTTCTCGAACGTATCTAGAACTATCGAGCTTTTAGCAAAAAGCTCGAGTTCTAGTTCGATCTCGAACAGCCCAAAAATCACTCGAGCCGCGAACTGGAGAACCACGAACCACGAACCGCGCTCAACTCTACTCACCGGTGACCGCTAACCTCCTGAGTAACTGAAATGAGCAGCCCTCTCTCATATACTCACCAATCCCCGATCCCCGGCGCTGCACGGCATTCACACTGCTCCGGCGGCTTTTACTGTTTTGAAAAAGCCGGCCGCCCATTAAACAATTTCGTATTCCCTGCTTTCCCCGCCCACCAGCGCCTATGATTGGTTACAGTGAGACACGCCCCCACTCTGAGTGACAGGTGTCACACTGCACCCAATCACAGCAGCCGGTGGGCGTGTCTATACTGTGTAGTGAAATAAATAATTAAATAATTAAAAAAAACGGCGTGCGGTTCCCCGCATTTTTAAAACCAGCCAGATAAAGCCATACGGCTGAAGGCTGGTATTCTCAGGATGGGGAGCTCCACGTTATGGGGAGCCCCCCACCCTAACAATATCAGCCAACAGCCGCCCAGAATTGCCGCATACATTATATGCGACAGTTCTGGGACTGTACCCGGCTCTTCCCGATTTACCCTGGTGCGTTGGCAAATCGGGGTAATAAGGAGTTATTGGCAGCCCATAGCTGCCAATAAGTCCTAGATTAATCATGTCAGGCGTCTATGAGACACCCTCCATGATTAATCTGTAAGTTACAGTAAATAAACACACACCCGAAAAAATCCTTTATTAGAAATAAAAACACACACACATTCCCTGGTTCACCACTTTAATCAGCCCCAAAAAGCCCTCCTTGTCCGGCGTAATCCAGGATGATCCAGCGTCGCTTCCACCGCAGCTGCATGGAGGTGACCGGAGCTGCAGCACACACAGCCGCTCCGGTCACCTCCACACAGCAAATGAACACAGCCGCGCGATCAGCTGCTGTCACTGAGGTTACCCGCGGCCACCGCTGCATCCACCGGTGGCCGCGGGTAACCTCAGTGACAGCAGCTGATCGCACGGCTGTCTTCATTTGCTGTGTGGAGGTGACCGGAGCGGCTGTGTGTGCTGCAGCTCCGGTCACCTCCATGCAGCTGCGGTGGAAGCGATGCTGGATCATCCTGGATTACGCCGGACAAGGAGGGCTTTTTGGGGCTGATTAAAGTGGTGAACCAGGGAATGTGTGTGTGTTTTTATTTCTAATAAAGGATTTTTTCGGGTGTGTGTTTATTTACTGTAACTTACAGATTAATCATGGAGGGTGTCTCATAGACGCCTGACATGATTAATCTAGGACTTATTGGCAGCTATGGGCTGCCAATAACTCCTTATTACCCCGATTTGCCAATGCACCAGGGTAAATCGGGAAGAGCCGGGTACAGCCCCAGAACTGTCGCATCTAATGTATGCGGCAATTCTGGGCGGCTGTTGGCTGATATTGTTAGGGTGGGGGGCTCCCCATAACGTGGAGCTCCCCATCCTGAGAATACCAGCCTTCAGCCGTATGGCTTTATCTGGCTGGTTTTAAAAATGGGGGGAACCGCACGCCGTTTTTTTTAATTATTTAATTATTTATTTCACTACACAGTATAGACACGCCCACCGGCTGCTGTGATTGGGTGCAGTGTGACACCTGTCACTCAGAGTGGGGGCATGTCTCACTGTAACCAATCATAGGCGCTGGTGGGCGGGGAAAGCAGGGAATACGAAATTGTTTAATGGGCGGCCGGCTTTTTCAAAACAGTAAAAGCCGCCGGAGCAGTGTGAATGCCGTGCAGCGCCAGGGATCGGGGATCGGTGAGTATATGAGAGAGGGGGATAGACTGACATGGACTGAGAGTGAGGGACAGAGATAGTGACGGACTGACAGAGATTAGTGCATGACAGACATTGTGAGGCGCTTCAGAACGCAGCTTTTCAGCTGCGCTCTGAAGCAGACCTTTTTTAAGCTGCGGTGCAGAGCGCACACCTGCGCACATAGCATCAGACAACAAAATCGTATGAGGGATGTCACACGTTACAATTGACTAGGTTCGTGCAACAAAACGCTCAATTCTAGAGAATGATACGATGTGTTTGCGATCAACGGTTTTGCGTTCAATCCTGATCGCATGTAGCTGTCACACGCAGATACCTCACAAACGATGCCGGATGTGCGTCACTTACAACTTGACCCCAACGACGGATTGTGAGATATATTGAAGCGTGTGTAGCGGGCTTAAGTCAACAGTAAAGAGAAGACTCCATGAAAGTAAATACAAAGGGTTCACATCTAGATGCAAACCATTCATCAATTCCAAAAATAGGCAGGCCAGAGTTAAATTTGCTGAAAAACACCTCATGAAGCCAGCTCAGTTCTGGAAAAGTATTCTATGGACAGATGAGACAAAGATCAACCAGTACCAGAATGATGGGAAGAAAAAAGTTTGGAGGAGAAAGGGAACGGCACATGATCCAAGGCACACCACATCCTCTGTAAAACATGGTGGAGGCAACGTGATGGCATGGGCATGCATGACTTTCAATGGCACTGGGTCACTTGTGTTTATTGATGACATAACAGCAGACAAGAGTAGCCGGATGAATTCTGAAGTGTACAGGGATATACTTTCAGCCCAGATTCAGCCAAATGCCGCAAAGTTGATCGGACGGCGCTTCATAGTACAGATGGACAATGACCCCAAGCATACAGCCAAAGCTACCCAGGAGTTCATGAGTGCAAAAAAGTGGAACCTTCTGCAATGGCCAAGTCAATCACCAGATCTTAACCCAATTGAGCATGCATTTCACTTGCTCAAATCCAGACTTAAGACGGAAAGACCCACAAACAAGCAAGACCTGAAGGCTGCGGCTGTAAAGGCCTGGCAAAGCATTAAGAAGGAGGAAACCCAGCATTTGGTGATGTCCATGGGTTCCAGACTTAAGGCAGTGATTGCCTCCAAAGGATTCGCAACAAAATATTGAAAATAAAAATATTTTGTTTGGGTTTGGTTTATTTGTCCAATTACTTTTGACCTCCTAAAATGTGGAGTGTTTGTAAAGAAATGTGTACAATTCCTACAATTTCTATCAGATATTTTTGTTCAAACCTTCAAATTAAACGTTACAATCTGCACTTGAATTCTGTTGTAGAGATTTCATTTCAAATCCAATGTGGTGGCATGCAGAGCCCAACTCGCGAAAATTGTGTCACTGTCCAAATATTTCTGGACCTAACTGTATATGCAGGTGGATAGAATTACTTTTTACTAGTGATGAGCGAGCATGCTTGTAACTACTCGGTACTCGCACGAGTATCGCTGTACTCGGGCTGCTCGGCGGGGACCGAGTAATCTCGCGATACTCGTGCTGTACTCGTGGTCTTCATTTCTGCATGTTGGCGCTCTTTTGAGAGCCAGCCCTCATGCAGGGATTGGCTGGCAGACCACTGCAATGCCACAGCCCTGTTAGTTGTGGAATTGCAGTGATTGGCCGGCCTGCACAGCGTGACCGAGCCTTTATATCGGCCGGCGCGCTGTGCTCTGCTCACAGCTATCCAGACTGTCAGTGCAGGGAGAGTGTCGCTGATTCAGGGAAAGCTTTGCGGCCCTTTATAGCTTTTTCAGTTGCAGGGCTGCAAACAGTGTGACCAAAAGTCCTTCTCAGGACTATTCTAGTTGTATACAGGCAGGGTATAGCCAGGTCGGAGTACAGTAGCAGAGTCCTTCTCAGGACTATTGTTGCTATATACAGGCAGGGTATAGCCAGGTCTGAATACAGGCTAGTGACCAAAAGAGTCCTTGTCAGGACTATTGTACCAGTATACAGGCAGGCAGGCAGGCAGGGTAGTGGTGACCGTATACCAGCCTTCATCATATCTGGGGCTGGTGTACACAGTGTAAAACAGTCCAGATAGTGTCTGACTTGTCTGTAATTGTCGCTCCCCAAAAAAACCTGTTAGGTTCTTATTGCGTCCGTGCTTGGTTTTTAAAACCGCACGTGTGTGCCTGTTGGTGGCAGCGTACAGGTGCACTTGTGTGCAATTTCCACAAAGTTTGATATAACGCACAAGTAGTGAATATACACGTCAGCAGTGCACAGCATTGCAAAATGCGCAAGGGCATTGGCAAGGAACAAGGAAGTGGACGTGATGGTGGTGCAGGCAGAGGCCGAGGTCGTGGGCAAGCTCTAATTTCGCCACAACAAAGGGCCACATCTAGTCGCTCGCACGTCCTGTCCCAAATTCTTGGGGACCGCAGCAGTACACCGCTCTTGAACCAAGACCAGTGTCAACAGGTTGTTAGTTGGATAGCAGATAATGCTTCCAGTCAGATTGGCACCACCACAAACACTCTGTCTTCCACATGGTCAAGTGTCAGTAGCCGTGATACTGCACCGCACATTTCTGAACCTGATCCTTCTTCCTACCACCAGGCTGAGTACACGTCCTCCTCGGACATTAATGATCCCATTATTGGACACTCGGAAGAGCTGTTCACGTTTCCATTCACACATTCTGGCCTCTCGCCAGCTCATATTGAAGTGGGTCATGAGGAGATCGTCTGTACAGATGGCCAAATATTTGAGCAGCCACGTTCTCACGAAGTTGGCAACGTGTCTCAACAAGTGGTGGACGATGATGAGACACAATTGTCAGGAAGTCAGGAGGAGGAGCAGGGTGCGGAAGAGGAAGACGACATGGTGGATGATCCAGTAACTGACCCAACCTGGCAGGAGGATATGCAGAGCGAGGACAGCAGTGCACAGGGGGAGGGAGGCGTAGCATCACAACAGGCAGTAAGAAGCAGGGTGGTGGCCCCAGGCAGAAGTCAGGCAACCGTTCCCCGGAACAACACGACGACACAAGGTGCCTGTACAAATGTTAGGTCTTCCCGAGTCTGGCAGTTTTTTAAGTTGGATCCAGATGATTCAAAAAAGGCCATTTGCAACACCTGCCGTGCCAGCATCAGCAGGGGTACCAAAACTAGCAGCCTGACCACCACCAGCATGATCAGGCACATGTCAGCCAAGCACCCGACTTTGTGGGATGTACAACAGAGTCAAGGAGCAGTGCTTGCTGATGTCACTGCTACGTCTTCGCTGGTTGTGCATGCGAGCCAATCCTCTGTCCATGCTGCCTGCGAACAAGCCTCCTCCACTCCTGCACCTGCAGTTGCCTACGCAGAAAGAACACCATCATCAAGCACGTCCTTGTCCCAGCGCAGCGTTCAGTTATCCATTCAGCAAACCTTTGAACGCAGGCGCAAATACACTGCCAACACCCCACATGCCACAGTTCTAAATGCTAACATTTCGCGACTGCTTGCGCTGGAAATGTTGCCTTTTAGGCTGGTGGAGACAGAAGCATTCCGTGACCTGATGGCGGCAGCTGTCCCACGTTACTCGGTCCCCAGCCGCCACTATTTCTCCCGGTGTGCCGTCCCCGCGTTGCATAACCACGTGTCACAAAACATCACACGTGCCCTGAACAACGCTGTTTCACCCAAGGTCCACCTAACCACAGACACGTGGACAAGTGCTTGTGGGCAAGGCCGCTACATCTCGTTGACGGCACACTGGGTTAATATTGTGGAAGCTGGGACCCAGTCTGAGTGAGGGACGGAACACGTCCTTCCCACACCAAGGTTTGCAGGCCCTACCTCAGTCAGTGTTTCACCCACACTCTACAGCTCCGGAATGTCATGCTCTTCAGCCTCCTCCTCCTCCTGCGCATCCTCATCCACTGTGCCCTCCACACCAGTCACAAGCTGGAAGCACTGCAGCACTGCCTCGGCGAAGCGGCAACAGGCTGTGCTGAAACTAATCTGCATAGGTGACAAACCCCACAATGCAGAAGAGCTGTGGACAGCTCTGAAACAGCAGGCAGATCACTGGCTCACACCTCTCAACCTAAAGCCAGGAAAGGTCGTGTGTGACAATGGCCGGAACCTGGTGGCGGCTTTGAGGCGAGGCCAGCTGACACATGTTCCATGCGTGGCCCATGTGCTCAACCTCGTGGTTCAGCGGTTTATAAAGTCATACCCAGAGCTGTCTGATCTGCTGGTAAAAGTTCGCCGCCTGTCTGCACATTTTCGAAAGTCACCTACTGCTTGTCGGCTTTCAGCGCCGTTTGCATCTTCCGGCTCACAGACTGGTGTGTGATGTCCCCACGTGTTGGAATTCAACTCTGCACATGTTGGTCAGGATATGTGAGCAGAAGAGGGCAGTTGTTGAGTACCTGCATCACCTAAGCCGTCGGGAAATGGGTCAAACTCCACACATAACACCTGAGGAGTGGAGATGGATGTCAGACCTATGTACCATCCTCCAAAACTTTGAGGACTCCACCAAGATGGTGAGTGGTGATGACGCCATTATTAGCGTCACCATACCGCTACTCTGCCTTCTAAAACGGTCTCTGCTGAAAAACAAACATGATGCATTGCAGGCGGAGCGCGATGAGTTGCAGCAAGAAACAGTAGTGGGTGTGGGTGATAACACACAGCCCAGCCTCGTCTCATCACAACGTGCAGTGGAGGACTATGACGAGGAGGAGGATGAAGACATGGAGCAACTCTCCGGCCAAATTGAGGATATGACATGCACACCAGTCATATCCTCGGTTCAGCGTGGCTGGCCAGAGGACAGGGTAGATGAGGAGGAGGAGGAGGAGGAGGACAGCATGTTCAGTCATCTTGTTGGTCAGGCTACTGAAGTCCTGGCTGTTAAGAGTCTGGCGCACATGGCTGAGTTTATGGTAAGCTGCCTGTCTCGTGACCCTCGCGTTAAGAACATCTTGGCCGACAATCATTACTGGTTGGTAACACTGTTAGACCCACGCTACAAGGAGAACTTTTTGTCTCTTATTCCCGTGGAGGAGAGGTCAACCAAAATGCAGCAGTTCCGGAAGGCCATACTCACGGAAGTAGGCAAAGCATTCCCCTCACAAAACGCTAGCGGCATAGGTCAGGAATCAGTGGACAACCGAGGCGTACAGCCGAGAGAGGCACAAGTCCAATCCGCCAGAGGTAGGGGAACAGTCTTTAAGATGTGGGACAGTTTTCTCAGCCCCTCACGTACCACAGCCCCTGAGGTGCGGGGTAGTGCCACAAGAAATCCTAAGTTTGCCCAGATGCTGAAGGAGTACCTTGCAGATCGAACAACTGTACTCCGACATTCCTCTGTGCCTTACAATTATTGGGTATCCAAGCTGGACACGTGGCATGAATTGGCTCTCTACGCCTTGGAAGTCCTGGCCTGCCCTGCTGCTAGCGTTTTGTCAGAGCGTGTTTTTAGTGCCGCAGGTGGAATCATTACAGATAAACGCACCCGCCTGTCAACTGAAAATGCTGACAGGCTGACTCTGATCAAGATGAACAAGGGTTGGATTGGGCCAGACTTCACCACACCACCAGCAAATGAGAGCGGAATTTAAAGTTTGCCATGTACCTCCACTCACCCATGGGTACACACTTCTGGACTTTGGATAATCGCTGGACTGCTCCTCCTTCTCCTCATGCGCCACCATGATGATGACCGTTACAAATTGCAATACTTAGGCCTTTGTTTCAGGTATACCCCCAGTGGTAAATTTTTTCGCCCATTCTTTGCAGAATGGACATTACAACGACAGGAGACCCGCTCCTTTGCAATGGGAACAATGTTTTGAGGCCCTCATGCACGTCTCTACCCAGGGACAACATGGAGCCTCCCAATTTTTGGCTGCCCTGCCTAAGGGCTATACTATAATACACCCACTTCCTTAAAATGGACACTTAATGTTTTGAGGCCCTCATGCACGTCTCTACCCAGGGACAACGTGGAGCCTCCCAATTTTTGGCTGCCCTGCCTAAGGGCTATACTATAATACACCCACTTCCTTAAAATGGACACTTAATGTTTTGAGGCCCTCATGCACGTCTCTACCCAGGGACAACGTGGAGCCTCCCAATTTTTGGCTGCCCTGCCTAAGGGCTATACTATAATACACCCACTTCCTTAAAATGGACACTTAATGTTTTGAGGCCCTCATGCACGTCTCTACCCAGGGACAACGTGGAGCCTCCCAATTTTTGGCTGCCCTGCCTAAGGGCTATACTATAATACACCCACTTCCTTAAAATGGACACTTAATGTTTTGAGGCCCTCATGCACGTCTCTACCCAGGGACAACGTGGAGCCTCCCAATTTTTGGCTGCCCTGCCTAAGGGCTATACTATAATACACCCACTTCCTTAAAATGGACACTTAATGTTTTGAGGCCCTCATGCACGTCTCTACCCAGGGACAACGTGGAGCCTCCCAATTTTTGGCTGCCCTGCCTAAGGGCTATACTATAATACACCCACTTCCTTAAAATGGACACTTAATGTTTTGAGGCCCTCATGCACGTCTCTACCCAGGGACAACGTGGAGCCTCCCAATTTTTGGCTGCCCTGCCTAAGGGCTATACTATAATACACCCACTTCCTTAAAATGGACACTTAATGTTTTGAGGCCCTCATGCACGTCTCTACCCAGGGACAACGTGGAGCCTCCCAATTTTTGGCTGCCCTGGCAAAGGGCTATACTGAAATAGACCCACTTCCTTACAATGGGCACTTCAGGTTTACAGGCCATCATGCACGTCTCTATCCAGGGACAATGTGGAGCCTCCCAATTTTTGGCTGCCCTGGCAAAGGGCTATACTGAAATAGACCCACTTCCTTACAATGGGCACTTCAGGTTTACAGGCCATCATGCACGTCTCTATCCAGGGACAATGTGGAGCCTCCCAATTTTTGGCTGCCCTGGCAAAGGGCTATACTGAAATAGACCCACTTCCTTACAATGGGCACTTCAGGTTTACAGGCCATCATGCACGTCTCTATCCAGGGACAACGTGGAGCCTCCCAATTTTTGGCTGCCCTGGCAAAGGGCTATACTGAAATAGACCCACTTCCTTACAATGGGCACTTCAGGTTTACAGGCCATCATGCACGTCTCTATCCAGGGACAATGTGGAGCCTCCCAATTTTTGGCTGCCCTGGCAAAGGGCTATACTGAAATAGACCCACTTCCTTACAATGGGCACTTCAGGTTTACAGGCCATCATGCACGTCTCTATCCAGGGACAACGTGGAGCCTCCCAATTTTTGGCTGCCCTGGCAAAGGGCTATACTGAAATAGACCCACTTCCTTACAATGGGCACTTCAGGTTTACAGGCCATCATGCACGTCTCTATCCAGGGACAACGTGGAGCCTCCCAATTTTTGGCTGCCCTGGCAAAGGGCTATACTGAAATAGACCCACTTCCTTACAATGGGCACTTAAGGTTTACAGGCCATCATGCACGTCTCTATCCAGGGACAATGTGGAGCCTCCCAATTTTTGGCTGCCCTGGCAAAGGGCTATACTGAAATAGACCCACTTCCTTACAATGGGCACTTCAGGTTTACAGGCCATCATGCACGTCTCTATCCAGGGACAATGTGGAGCCTCCCAATTTTTGGCTGCCCTGGCAAAGGGCTATACTGAAATAGACCCACTTCCTTACAATGGGCACTTCAGGTTTACAGGCCATCATGCACGTCTCTATCCAGGGACAACGTGGAGCCTCCCAATTTTTGGCTGCCCTGGCAAAGGGCTATACTGAAATAGACCCACTTCCTTACAATGGGCACTTCAGGTTTACAGGCCATCATGCACGTCTCTATCCAGGGACAATGTGGAGCCTCCCAATTTTTGGCTGCCCTGGCAAAGGGCTATACTGAAATAGACCCACTTCCTTACAATGGGCACTTCAGGTTTACAGGCCATCATGCACGTCTCTATCCAGGGACAACGTGGAGCCTCCCAATTTTTGGCTGCCCTGGCAAAGGGCTATACTGAAATAGACCCACTTCCTTACAATGGGCACTTCAGGTTTACAGGCCATCATGCACGTCTCTATCCAGGGACAACGTGGAGCCTCCCAATTTTTGGCTGCCCTGGCAAAGGGCTATACTGAAATAGACCCACTTCCTTACAATGGGCACTTCAGGTTTACAGGCCATCATGCACGTCTCTATCCAGGGACAACGTGGAGCCTCCCAATTTTTGGCTGCCCTGGCAAAGGGCTATACTGAAATAGACCCACTTCCTTACAATGGGCACTTCAGGTTTACAGGCCATCATGCACGTCTCTATCCAGGGACAACGTGGAGCCTCCCAATTTTTGGCTGCCCTGGCAAAGGGCTATACTGAAATAGACCCACTTCCTTACAATGGGCACTTCAGGTTTACAGGCCATCATGCACGTCTCTATCCAGGGACAATGTGGAGCCTCCCAATTTTTGGCTGCCCTGGCAAAGGGCTATACTGAAATAGACCCACTTCCTTACAATGGGCACTTCAGGTTTACAGGCCATCATGCACGTCTCTATCCAGGGACAACGTGGAGCCTCCCAATTTTTGGCTGCCCTGCCTAAGGGCTATACTATAATACACCCACTTCCTTAAAATGGACACTTAATGTTTTGAGGCCCTCATGCACGTCTGTATGCAGGGGCATTGGTGAACCTCACAATTTTGGACTGCCCTGGCAAAGGAAAATACTACAAAGACTCACTTCCTCAAAATGGGCACATTAGACTCAAGAGGCCTTCATGTACGTCTCTTCTCAGGGACATCGGAGTGCCACACAATGTTTTCACGTAAAATCTTTCATGTATTAATCTCAAAAAGTAACATACACCAGCTCTATCTCACTATTGGGTATGTGCCCTTAACATTTCTGCCATGAAAAATCATTTTGGGGTCATTTTGGAAGGTTTTCTGGTGAGTCCGTAAAAATGGCGTGAAACGCAGACAAAATTGTTCACAGCTGTGACTTTTGAGTGATAAATGCTTCAAGGGGTCTTCCCCATGCTGTTGCCATGTCATTTGAGCACTCTTCTGAGACTTTTGTGACATTTTTAGGGTTTCTCCATGCTGCCGGGGGGTCATTTCACAAAAATACTCGGGTCTCCCATAGGATAACATTGGGCTCGTTGCTCGGGCCGAGTACACGAGTATCTTGGGAGGCTCGGCCCGAGCTTCGAGCACCCGAGCTTTTTAGTACTCGCTCATCACTACTTTTTACCTGATGTTGATAGAGCCTCCCTCACACCACTCCAATGATCGTTTCACGTATCTTCGTCCCTGACCATATGAAGGTTATCTCTTCTTTTAAAATCCGTGAATACTTGTTTTTCATGATCTATATATGTTTTGAAGTGATTATATGGATATCTGCTTAGTAACACTTGAGACCACCCTAGAGAGTTTTTTGAGCATTGATAACTTCCTTGTGAGTAAATACTGGCATCCTAAAAGTGTCTGGAATACTTAGTTAGTATTCCTTTGCTATCCACTGACCCCCAGCACCTGTGCATTCTACACACCTGCCCATTTTTGCTACGCAATTCTAATTGCAAACTGTGCTGCCACTGTTAGGAGCATACTAAAATTGTCTGGGATACTACCTTAGTGTTCCTTTGCTGCCAATAACGTACAGTACCTGTGCATGCTACACACTTGTCCATTTTTGCTACGCAACTCTAATTACAAACTGTGCTGCCACTGTTAGGGGCATACTAAAATTGTCTGGGATACTACCTTAGTGTTCATTTGCTGCCAATAACGTACAGTACCTGTGCATGCTACACACCTGTCCATTTTTGCTACGCAATTCTAATTGCAAACTGTGCTGCCACTGTTAGGGGCATGCTAAAATTGACTGGGGTAGTCAGTGTTGGTTCTTCAGCTGTCAATAAAGCTAGACAACCTCTGCAATCTACACCACCTCTCCATTTTTGCTACCACATTTTAAGTGTCCAATATTGTTGCTAACAAAATGATTGGCAAAAGGACAGATGCTGGTGGAAAGGGTAACAGGCGTGTTAGAAAAGGAAAAAAAGTTTGTGTCCGTGGGGTAGGTGGGAAAGCTACATTAACATCTGCTGAAGAAAGGCCATCTTCCAGCAAAAATAAGATGTTTACTACTTACCATGGACAATCGGATGTGCTACCTTTTTGACGGAACCAAACAACTGTAACAAAGGTAGATGATGCACAAAAAAAGAACATGCTTGAATGGATCTCAAGTGCTCCAACAAGTGGCCTCTCCTCCACCTCAACTTCAACATCCAAAAAACAGTCCTCTGAGTTGTCACTCCAATCGCACTTGCTTTCTAAAAGCTCTCAAGCCTTTACCCGCCCTGCAGAGTATGGTGTAACAGAGATGGGTGAGTCTGCAGAGCTGTTCAGTCACACTATAGGCTGGGAATTAGAGGTCTGCTCCCAAGCTACAGTGAGTACAGACCAGGAAATGGTCTGCAGTGATGCCCAGAAGCTTTGTGAGTCAGATTCAGCCCCTGATGACCAAGTTTCTGAGCATAATGTAGACCCTCATTCCCAAACTGTAACACCTGTTGGTGGAGACAATGAGGAACATACTGATGATGATGAAACGCAGATACCTGATTGGGATGACAACTTACCTATTCAGTCAGGGCAGGAAGAGGTTAGGTCTGAGGGCGAGGGGAGTGCAAACACAACGCTTGATGATGAAGTTCTAGATCCCACTTACTGTCAACCCACAGTCAGGCACTCGAGGAAGTCACCAGAGGCGGTGGAGGAGGATGCGACTGACGACGAAGTTACCTTGCGCCTTCCTGGACAGAGTCGGAGTACTGGTAGCATGTCAACAACTGCATCCTCAGCCACAACTCTGCCTTCGACTACAAGTCGGGGTGGCTCTGCAGGTCGTATGGGCTCTAAGCCTTGCCTAGCCTGGTCCTTTTTTGACCTCGCAAAGGATCTCCCAAATCATGTGATCTGTAAGATTTGTCACCAATCTATAAGTAGATTCCAAAACCTCAATAGTTTGACAACTTCTTCCATGAATCGTCACATGAATAACAAGCAAGCTCCAGTGCGGCCTAGCGGAGCGGGTCAACCACCGTCTGCCCCTTTAAGTGCATCTGCGCGCTCTTCATCCTCTATGACTGTGGGGACAGCTGTCACACAAGTTTTTCCACACAGACCTTCCACCTCTTTAACCGCAAGAGGCAGTTTGCTTGGCAGGTCGTCAGTTGTTTTGGAAGGGGAAACAAGTGCTGGTATAGATCTCTCTCAGACATCAAGAGCACCAACTTTGGATGAAAGCAACATCATGTCTCCACCTGCACTTTCCTCGCAGACCAGCAGTTTTGCAGGGACACCCTACTCAACACCGTCTCTACACAGCAGCCAGATCTCGGTCCCTCAGATGTGGACAAATAAAAGGCCATTTCCTCCGAGCCATGACAAAGCTAAGAGTTTGACTTTCACCCTCTGTAAGCTCTTGGCTACCGAAATTCTGCCTTTCCACCTGGTGGACACAGAGAATTTTCAAGACCTTATGTCAGTCGCAGTGCCCCAGTACCAGATGCTTAGTCGCCACTACTTCTCCAAGAAAAGTGTGCCTGCGCTACAGCAGCATGTCGCACACAACATCACCGCTTCCTTGAGAAACTGTGTGTGACAGGATGCATTTCACCACCGATACTTGGACCAGTAAGCATGGACAGGGGTGTTACATGTCGCTGACTGGGCACTGGGTAACTATGGTGAGAGATGGCGAAGGATCTGCTGAACAAGTCTTGCCATCCCCACGACTTGTGCGTCAATGCTGTGTATGTCGAAGTTCCTCCACTTCTTCTGCCTCCTCAACCTCGTCTGGGTCCTGCACCTCCGCCCAACGCCTGCCTGGTCAGGCCACCCATGTTGTAACTACGTACAAGGAATCCCGCACACCTCCTTACTATGCTGACAGCACAGCTCAACGGCATCAGGCAGTCTTTACCTTGAAATGTCATGGAAATAAGAGTCACACAGCTGAGGAGTTGTGGTCAGCTCTTGCGAGCGAGTTTACTAAATGGTTGTCTCCACTTAACCTGCAGCCAGGGAAAGCCATGTGCGACAATGCTGCAAACCTGGGTGCGGCCCTACGCCGGGGCAAGGTGACACACGTGCCTTGTATGGCTCATGTGTTGAACCTTGTTGTCCAGAAATTTTAAACCCACTATCCCGGCCTAGATGGGCTTCTGCACAGGGCACAGTCACTCTCTGCTCACTTCCACCGTTCAACTGGCGCAGCTGACCAACTTGCATCACTTCAGAAGTCTTTTGGCCTGCCGGTTCATCGCCTGAAATGCAATGTGCCGATACCCTGGAATTTGACTCTCCACATGTTGCAGCGACTGTGGCAGCACCGCCGAGTCCTGGTGCAATACGTCATGACGTGTAGCCTGGGTCAACAAGATGCAGAGGTGGGGTAGATCACACTCCTGGAGTGGTCTCAGATCAAGGACCTATGCACCCTTCTGCACAGTTTCGACATGGCGACGAATATGTTTAGCGCTGACAATGCCATTATCAGCATAACAATTCCAGTCATTTACATGCTGGAGCACACGCTAAACACTATTCGGAGTCAGGGGGTGGGACAAGAGGAAGGGGAGGAAGTATAGGAGGATTCATATGCGCAAGGGATAACAACATCTAGAAGGTCCAGACGTTCAGCATCACCAAGGCAGCAGGCATGGAACGGTGGGGGAGAGGGATTAACAAGGGCGCATGGTAGCAGCCAAAATGTTGAGGAAGCTGTAGGAGACCAGAAAGAAATGGAGGACGAACTCTCAATGGGCATGGAAGACTCAGCAGATGAGGGAGACCTTGGTCAAATTTCAGTTGAACGAGGTTGGGGGGAGATGTCAGAGGAAGAAAGCACAGTTATCACCTCGCCGCCACAAACACAGTGAGGACTTGGTCCGCATGGATGCGCAAGACACATAAGCGCCTTCTTGCTGCACTACCTACAAAATGACCCTCGGATTCTCCGAATTAGAAGTGATGATGACTACTGGCTTGCCCCACTATTAGATCCCCGGTACAAGTCCAAATTTGGCGAAATAATTCCAGCCATAGAAAGGGACGCACGTATGCAGGAGTATCAGGAGAAGCTGTTACTCAATCTTAGCTCAGCTTTTCCACCAAACACCAGTGGTGCACGGAGTAAATCTCCCAGTTGTAACTTGCCAAGCATGGGACTGTCTCGTCATTATCAGTCAAACCGTACCAGCAACACCGTATCTGGTGCTGGTAACAGCAATTTTATGGAATCGTTTCATAATTTTTTTAGACCATCCAATGCAAGGCCACAAGAGACAAGAAGTCTGACACATAGTCAACGGCTGGAGAGGATGATACAGGAGTATCTCCAAATGAACATCGATGCCATGACTTTGCAACTGGAGCCTTGCTCATTTTGGGCTTCAAATCTTGAAAAATGGCCTTAGCTTGCCACTTACACCTTGGAGATCTTGTCGTGTTCCACAGCCAGCGTTGTCTCTGAACATGTCTTCAGTGCTGCTGGGTGTCTGCTGACAGATAAGCGCACGCGTCTGTCCAGTGACAATGTGGACAGACTAACGTTCATCAAGATGTACAAGTCATGGATCCGCAAGGACTTTACTACCCCTGTGTCATCCTGGGGAGGGTAAAGGCTGGTGTATTTTGGAATGTGCTTCATGCAAATCAACCTGTCAAGTTTGCAACTGGGGGACAACTGATGCCACTGAAGGGGTGTGTGTGGCCCAATTTTTGGAAAAAAGGGAGACTCTGCTTGGAGTCCCCTTGCTGTGTTTTTAACAATGAGCCAAGATGAACAAGTCATGGTTCAGCAAAGACTTTGCTACCTACCCCGGTGTCATCCTGGGGACAGTTAAGGCTGGTGTATTTTTGACTGTGCTTGATGCAAATCTACCTGTGAAGTGTACAACTGGGGCACAAGTGATGCCACTGAAATGGTGTCTGTGGCGCCCAATTTTTTGAAAAAAGGGAGACTTAGCTTGGATTCCCCTTGCTGTGTTTTACATGATTTTAGAAGGTCATGACATGCCTATATCTGTGTCTTGTCCTCTTTTTTCTCATCCAGCTGTTTTGTTTTCACATGAGTATATGTCCTTGGCACTTTCCCATGTGTTTGTGGTGTCTTGGGAGTTGTTTGTCACCTTTTGGACACCTTTGAAGGTTTAATGTGTTTTTATGTGTTTGTGTTTGACTCCCATTGTTTTCAAAGGGGTTTGAGAGGTTCGTCGAACGGTTCGTCAAACGTTCAGCGAACGGGGCTCCTTTCGACGAACCGAACCGAACTCGAGCCTTCAGCGGTTCGCTCATCTCTAGTAACAATCCACATTAATTCTTCAACAAAAAAATCAATATTTATTCAAATATAGTCATATTACATTCTGGAACATCAGCTTAACTCTCCAAACTCTGTGTGTAACACATGTGTATCTATCTAATAAAAATTGTGAACTGGTGTGTGTCTGTTCATGATATATAATAGCAAAAACAGTTACAGCCGCACACTAAAATATCAAAGCCTTCAACTACTAAAAATAGATCTAAAAAGAAAAAACAAAAAGCCAGCACTAAATGTTCACTTCAGCACTAAAAATTCCAAACTGTACTTATTATAAAAATTTTGAGATTTTTGGCAAAAAATTGCAATTTCTTGAGCTACCTCGCCACGTCACGGCAAATCTCAAATGAATTGGTCGGTGGCTGACCCCCACCTTGCTATGCACCCCAATTTGGGATGTATTCCACCTGTCTAGATTTTGGCGGTTGGTGACTATTCATATTCAGTCATCAGACCCTGTCCACAGGCTATTTACTTCATGCAGCATTTGCTTGGACCTGTCCCGCCCACAGCCATGACTCAGTCATGGGTACGGGATTCAAATAGACCAGGTGAGTGCTGCTAAGAGCAGTTCTACTATTCATATGTGAGGCCGTATGGCACATCTTATAAAAATATTTTAGTGTAGGACTGCCCCAAATGAGATTTGCCGTGACGTGGCGGGGTAGCTCAAGAAATTGCAATTTTTTGCCAAAAATCTCAACATTTTTATAATAAGTACAGTTTGGAATTTTTAGTGCTGATGTGCACATTTAGTGCTGGCTTTTTGTTTTTTCTTCATTAAAAATAGATCTAATAAAATTTTGAGATGTTTTGCATATCAAAATGGCCATTTTCATATTTGCCTAGTAGCCACGTCATGGCAATCTCATATACTGGGTTCTACTCTTCTTTTTTGTCTCTCTCTGGGTTGTAAAAATCTTACATGTATGGGCAAAGCTAGACCCACTATTAAAGGATAAAAACACCTGTGGCTAATGGGGGAGGTGTAGAGGGTGTTGGGTGCATAGTCAGTCAAATGGACATGATTCCATATAAAATACAAAAAAGACAAAAAAAAGTCTGAAAGCACTCCATGTGATCAGGTGCATAATCTGCTCAAGATATATATACATATATGCAATGGAGATCAAAACTAGAGAACAACACACAATTTCCTAAATGTTAAGGTAATTGTGTCCTATGTGATTATATCATGACAATAGTAAACTAGCAGAATTTTAAGTTTATTCCATAAACTGAATTTATTCCAAAGCACATAATAAAAATTTAAATTAGATAAATGAAAATGAATACTTTCAGATAGCTGCAAGTTATTGGTGTAAATCTGTCACCTGGTGCTAATATCCTTAATTATCTGACAAATCCTATGTAACTGGCAGCCTAACATTCCAGTTTGCACTGACTGCAAAAATGGTGTGCTGTTCCATAATTACTGAAATACTAATAAAGGCACTATCCTGTACAGGTTAATTGCCGGTTTGCCTGAAGCTACTCCCCAACCTAGGGTCCAGTACTCCGCCGTGCCTTCGGTCCCGGACCGATGATTAGACTCGAGCTGCTGACCGTCCTCCAAGACCAGGTCTAGGCACCCAGCCTCAATGCCCTGCAACCGGGTCACCGACTCCTCCGGTCCCAGACCACCGTCTGCGACCCAACCTCTAGCTCCAAGGGAGCCATACGCTCCCCCAGCTCCTCACTACTCAAGGGCTACTTCAAATCTCTTGCTTCCTCTCCCTTTGCTCCCCTGGAGCCAACTACTCTGTTCTCCTCCCTCCCACCAGTCTGCCTGACCCCTAGGCGAGCGGCCTTATTCCAGCTCAGCAGCCCACTGGTGTGTCTGACAGGGTGTGGTGTGAGGTGTGGTTGGGATGCTGATGGAGGCAGTACTATAGGTTGGGAACCCAGAACCATGGGGGGTTGAGTCCTGCACTAAAAGGTAAAGAGCGTGCAGTACCCTGTGACACCCTGACTAGTCCAGAGGCATCACAGAATCATGGAGGACGCTGGTACGATTAGCTAGGTATTGCATCACCATCTTCAAAAATGTCCCTTCTTGTCAGACTACCCCATACATCAGGGTGTGGCCACTAAGAAGGTCTAAAGAAACTGTGCCAGACCTTTGCTATTGTTCCCCTGCCTCTGTTGGACATGGTGTGTGTCTCCCTCAATTTTCCTTCTTGGTTGCTTAACGAAATATGATCTCTGGAATTTTTGGTATTAATTATTTGACTAGGGCCTTCTAGTATTGTACATTTTACTAGCCCTCTTCAAAACAGAAAGAAGAGATGGAAAGTTCTTATTGTAACATGGGTCAAGAAGGGTGAGCAATAATTAATCAATGTTGGCCAAAATGCATATAACGGGAGGGTCATGGGAAAGGCAGTGAGACATGAAGTCAGCAATGTGTGCCAGACACCCAATAGGCAAGACTTCCCTGTTTCCACCAGGCGGATGACTCTCCATCTCCCCCTCTTCCCGGTCCTCATTCATTCCAGATGGTTAGGCTTCTAGTGGTCAGGCTCCTGTTGAGTTGGTACAGCACAGATTGCAAATTACTGTTTTTTTGTTGTCCACACTTTCTTTAAAAAAGTGCCAGATTGGGGAACACCTAGATCTTGGCCTGGGAACATGCAACACATGGGTGTTCTGGGAAACAGTTGCCCACCTTCTCCTTCAGGCTACTTCACTGTCTCTTCCTGCCTTTTGCAGTGCTGTGGATCCTTCCTCCTCTGCTCTGCTGTCCTCTCTCTGAGAGGCACCTTCCCAAATTGGGTCAGTAACTTCATCGTCCACCACCTTGTCTTCCACTTCCACACTCTGATCCTCCTCCTTACTTGTTGTCTAAACAACTTTACTTATTGGCAACTGTTTCTCATCATCATCTACCTCTTTAGACACTAATTGCCGATCCCCATCATCGCCTTCTTATGACCGTGGCTGTTCAAATATTTGGGCCTCACTAAACATAATCTCCTCGTGTCCTTCTGGAAACATGAAGGGTAACCATTCAGAATCATTAAATGTAAAAGTAAAGAGCTCCTCAGAGTGTTCGAGTGTTATTGTGACGCCCTGGCGCCATACATAACACCTTCCCATACAAGGTTCCATCAGCCACAAAATCCTAGCCACCCCCCCAGGGTAAGAAGGACACACCAGTGGGCAGGACCAGGCGGATTGGGAGCGCCCACCTAGGGGTCTTGAGGATTCGGGGGCGGGAACAAGTTAGTCGAAGTCTAGTTTCGAGTCTAAGTTTGAAGGTCAAGTGGAGAGAAGTGACAGTGACAGACTGTCAGAGACAAGCTGAGCCTAGTGGAGAGTAGACAGGGTAGTGGCCCTGGTCTGCTGGCTAGGTGGCAAGCAGTGGATCATGTCCAAAGGCGACGGGAATACAGTCGCGGGAGATCCAGTGTGGACCGGGACAGGGTTGGAGCCCGCCAGTATTGACAGCGGAGATCCGGTCCGGAAACCGTGCACAGGCGGGGTACCTGGACCCTAGATAGAAGACAGTTGCAAGCCCCTTCTCTAATTCACCAGGCCGGGAGCAGGTTTCAGGCCTAGCTCCAGAAGTTTAGCCCAGATAGAGCAAAACGGCAGCCCACCACGGTTGACAGGGTATTCACATACACCCACTGAAATCACACGGGTCAGTTTTCGCAAGCACGTCTCCCAACCAAAATACACCGGGAGTGGACTTCCCCATTCCGTTCGGAGTCGTCCAAAAGTGAGGAAAGCTACAGAGTGCCGGAGAAGGGACATCGGTACACCAGCTGGGTGTGGGACCTGAGTACACCTGGACGTTTACCAACGGACTTGTGTGTAATTCTTCTACAGTGAGTACACCAACATTCCCCAGTCTGGCCCAGCACGCCACCTCCGACCTATATCACTCCCCGTGTTCTGGACACTGAGCCCCGGGGCATCCATCACTAGAGATGAGCGAACCGGTCGCGGATCGGCTCGAGTTCGGTTCGCCGAACGGAGGTCTCGTTCGAGTTCAGTTCGTCGAACGTTCGACGAACCGAACTCGAACCGCATAGGAAACAATGGCAGGCAATCACAAACACATAAAAACACCTAGAAAACACCCTCAAAGGTGTCCAAAAGGTGACAAACAACTCACAACACAACACAAACACATGGGAAAGTGACAAGGACATATACTCATGCTAAAACAAAAGAGCTGGACAAGGAAAAAGAGGAGGAGACACAGATATAGGCATGGCACGCCCTTCTAAAATCATGTAAAACACCGCAAGGTGACTCCAAGCGGAGTCTCCCATTATTTCAAAAATTGGGCCACACACACACCCACCCCTTCAGTGGCAGCAGTTGTGCCCTAGTTGTATACTTCACAGGTAGATTTGCATCAAGCACAATCAAAAATACGCCATACTTAACCGTCCCCAGGATGACACCGGGGTAGGTAGCAAAGTCTTTGCTGAACCATGACTTGTTTATCTTGGCTCCTTTTAAAAAACACAGCAAGCAAGGGTTACTCCAAGCGGAGTCTCCCTTTTTTCCAAAAATTGGGCCCCACACACACCCACCCCTTCAGTGGCAGCACTTGTGCCCAGTTGTACACTTCACAGCTAGATTTGCATCAAGCACATTCAAAAATACGCCATACTTAACCGTCCCCAGGATGACACCAGGGTAGGTAGCAAAGTCTTTCCTGATCCCAGCTCTGTTCATCTTGGATCATTTTTAAAAACAATATAAGCAAGGGTTACTCCAAGCGGAGTCTCCCTTTTTTTCCAAAAATTGGGCCACACAGACACTAACCCCTTCAGTGGCAGCAGTTGTGCCCTAGTTGTACACTTCACAGGTAGATTTGCATCAAGCACAATCAAAAATACGCCATACTTAACCGTCCCCAGGATGACACCGGGGTAGGTAGCAAAGTCTTTCCTGATTCCAGCGCTGTGCATCTTGGATCATTTTTAAAAACAATGTAAGCAAGGGTTACTCCAAGCGGAGTCTCCCTTTTTTTCCAAAAATTGGGCCCCACACACACCCACCCCTTCAGTGGCAGCACTTGTGCCCCAGTTGTACACTTCACAGGTAGATTTGCATCAAGCACATTCAAAAATACGCCATACTTAACCGTTCCCAGGATGACACCGGGGTAGGTAGCAAAGTCTTTCCTGATCCCAGCTCTGTTCATCTTGGATCATTTTTAAAAACAATGTAGGCAAGGGTTACTCCAAGCGGAGTCTCCCTTTTTTTCCAAAAATTGGGCCCCACACACACACCCACCCCTTCAGTGGCAGTAGTTGTGCCCCAGTTGTACACTTCACAGCTAGATTTCCATCAAGCACATTCAAAAATACGCCATACTTAACCGTCTCCAGGATGACACCGGGGTAGGTAGCAAAGTCTTTCCTGATCCCAGCGCTGTGCATCTTGGATCATTTTTAAAAACAATGTAAGCAAGGGTTATTCCAAGCGGAGTCTCCCTTTTTTTCCAAAAATTGGGCCACACAGTGCTTCAGTGTCAGCACTTGTGCCCTAGTTGCAAACAGGATGTTTTGATTTGCATCAAGCACATTGCAAATCCACAAGCATTTACTCTGCCCAGGATGACACAGGGGTAGTAAATTCCTTGTGGATCCATGACTTGTTCATTTTGATGAACGTTAGTCTGTCCACATTGTCACTGGACAGACGCGTGCGCTTATCTGTCAGCACACACCCAGCAGCACTGAAGACACGTTCAGAGACAACGCTGGCAGCTGGACACGACAAAATCTCCAAGGCGTAAGCGGAGAGCTCTGGCCATTTTTCAAGATTTGAAGCCCAAAATGAGCAAGGCTCCATTTGCAAAGTCATGGCATCGATGTTCATTTGGAGATACTCCTGTATCATCTTCTCCAGCCGTTGACTATGTGTCAGACTTGTTGTCTCTGGTGGCCTTGCAAAGGAGGGTCTAAAAAAATTATGAAAAGATTAAATAAAATTGCTGTTACCAGCACCAGATACGGTGCTACTGGTACGGGTAGACAGTTGAAGATGACGAGACCGTCCCATGTTTGTCAAGTTACAACTGGGAGATTCACTCCCTGCACCTGCACGGTTGCTTGGTGGAAAAGCCGAGCTAAGATCGAGTAACAGCTTCTGCTGATACTCCTGCATACGTGCGTCCCTTTCTATGGCTGGAATTATGTCACAAAATTTGGACTTGTACCGGGGATCTAATAGTGTGGCAATCCAGTAGTCATCATTACTTCTAATTTTGACAATACGAGGGTCATGTTGGAGGTAGTGCAGCAAGAAGGCACTCATGTGTCTTGCGCAGCCATGCGGACCAAGTCCACGCTGTGTTTGTGGCATAGAGGTGCTAACCGTTCTTTCTTCCTCTGACATCTCCCCCCAACCTCTTTCAACTGAAATTTGACCAAGGTCTCCCTCATCCGCTGAGTCTTCCATGTCCATGGACAGTTCGTCCTCCATGTCACCCCCTGACTCCGAATAGTGTTTAGCGTGTGCTCCAGCATGTAAATGACTGGAATTGTCATGCTGATAATGGCATTGTCAGCGCTAAACATATTCGTCGCCATGTCGAAACTGTGCAGAAGGGTGCATAGGTCCTTGATCTGAGACCACTCTATCAGGGTGATCAGCCCCACCTCTGCATCTCGTTGGCCCAGGCTATACGTCATGACGAATTGCACCAGGGCTCGGCGGTGCTGCCACAGTCGCTGTAACATGTGGAGAGTCGAATTCCAGCGTGTCGCCACATCGCATTTCAGGCGATGAACCGGCAGGCCGAAAGACTTCTGGAGCGATGCAAGTTGCTCAGCAGCGGTGGTTCAACGGCGGAAGTGAGCAGACAGTTTTCGTGCCCTGTTCAGAAGGCCATCTAGGCGGGGATAGTGTGTTAAAAATTGCTGGACAACAAGGTTCAACACGTGAGCCATACAAGGCACGTGTGTCACCTTGCCCAGGCGAAGGGCCGCACCCAGGTTTGCAGCATTGTCGCACACGGCCTTACCAGGCTGCAGGTTGAGTGGAGACAACCATTTATTAAACTCAGTCTCCAGAGCTGCCCACAACTCATCCGCTGTGTGACTCCTATTTCCAAGACATGTCAAGCTAAAGACCGCCTGATGCCATTGCGCTCTGCGGCCAGCATAGTAATGAGGGGTGCGTGATTCCTTCTGCGCAGTGAGAACGATGGTGGCCTGATCAGGCAGGCTTGGGGCGGAGGTGGAGGACCCAGATGAGGTGGAGGAGGCAGAAGCAGTGGCGGAACTTGGACAGACAGAGGATTGACACACAAGTCGTGGGGACGGCAAGACTTGTGCAGCAGACCCTTCACCATCTATCACCATAGTTACCCAGTGCCCAGTCAGCGACATGTAACGTCCCTGTCCATGCTATTGGTGATGAAATGCACCTGTTCACACACAGAGTTTCTCAAGGAAGCGGTGATGTTGTGTGTGACATGCTGGTGTAGCACAGGCACACCTTTCTTAGAGAAGTAGTGGCGACTGGGCATCTGGTATTGGGGCACAGCGACAGACATAAGGTCTCTAAAATCCTGTGTGTCCACCAGGCGGAAAGGCAGCATTTCGGTAGCCAAGAGCTTACAGAGGGATAAAATCAACCACTTAGCTTTGTCATGGGTCGCAGGAAATGGTCTTTTATTTGTCCACATCTGAGGGACAGAGATCTGGCTGCTGTGTGTAGACGGTGTTGAGTAGGGTGTCCCTGGAAAAATGCAGGTTTGTGAGGAAAGTGCAGGCGGAGACATGATGTTGCCTTCATCCAACATTGGTGCTATCGATGTCTGAGAGAGCTGTACACACTCACTTGTTTCCCCTTCCAAACCAACTGACGACCTACCAAGCAAACTGCCTGTTGCGGTTACAGTGGTGGAAGTTGTGCGTGGAAAACCAGGTGTGACAGCTGTCCCCAAAGTCCTAGAAGATGAAGAGCGCGCGGATGCACTGGAAGGGGCAGGCCGTGGATGGTTCGCTCCGCTAGGTCGCATTGCAGCACGGTGAGCTTCCCACTGGGACATATGATATTTATTCATGTGACGATTCATGGAAGAAGTTGTCAAACTGCTGAGGTTTTGACCTCTACTAACAGAATCACGACAAATTTTACAGATCACATAATTTGGGCGAGAGGTGGGGTAGAAGTTCCTCCACTTCTTCTGCCTCCTCAACCTCGTCTGGGTCCTGCACCTCCGCCCAACGCCTGCCTGGTCAGGCCACCCATGTTGTAACTACGTACAAGGAATCCCGCACACCTCCTTACTATGCTGACAGCACAGCTCAACGGCATCAGGCAGTCTTTACCTTGAAATGTCATGGAAATAAGAGTCACACAGCTGAGGAGTTGTGGTCAGCTCTTGCGAGCGAGTTTACTAAATGGTTGTCTCCACTTAACCTGCAGCCAGGGAAAGCCATGTGCGACAATGCTGCAAACCTGGGTGCGGCCCTACGCCGGGGCAAGGTGACACACGTGCCTTGTATGGCTCATGTGTTGAACCTTGTTGTCCA
Organism: Anomaloglossus baeobatrachus; assembly: GCF_048569485.1. Taxonomy (NCBI): domain Eukaryota; kingdom Metazoa; phylum Chordata; class Amphibia; order Anura; family Aromobatidae; genus Anomaloglossus; species Anomaloglossus baeobatrachus. The sequence continues at coordinate 641,866,214 of NC_134356.1, read as the reverse complement.
GAAATTTTAAACCCACTATCCCGGCCTAGATGGGCTTCTGCACAGGGCACAGTCACTCTCTGCTCACTTCCACCGTTCAACTGGCGCAGCTGACCAACTTGCATCACTTCAGAAGTCTTTTGGCCTGCCGGTTCATCGCCTGAAATGCAATGTGCCGATACGCTGGAATTTGACTCTCCACATGTTGCAGCGACTGTGGCAGCACCGCCGAGTCCTGGTGCAATACGTCATGACGTGTAGCCTGGGTCAACAAGATGCAGAGGTGGGGTAGATCACACTCCTGGAGTGGTCTCAGATCAAGGACCTATGCACCCTTCTGCACAGTTTCGACATGGCGACGAATATGTTTAGCGCTGACAATGCCATTATCAGCATAACAATTCCAGTCATTTACATGCTGGAGCACACGCTAAACACTATTCGGAGTCAGGGGGTGGGACAAGAGGAAGGGGAGGAAGTATAGGAGGATTCATATGCGCAAGGGATAACAACATCTAGAAGGTCCAGACGTTCAGCATCACCAAGGCAGCAGGCATGGAACGGTGGGGGAGAGGGATTAACAAGGGCGCATGGTAGCAGCCAAAATGTTGAGGAAGCTGTAGGAGACCAGAAAGAAATGGAGGACGAACTCTCAATGGGCATGGAAGACTCAGCAGATGAGGGAGACCTTGGTCAAATTTCAGTTGAACGAGGTTGGGGGGAGATGTCAGAGGAAGAAAGCACAGTTATCACCTCGCCGCCACAAACACAGTGAGGACTTGGTCCGCATGGATGCGCAAGACACATAAGCGCCTTCTTGCTGCACTACCTACAAAATGACCCTCGGATTCTCCGAATTAGAAGTGATGATGACTACTGGCTTGCCCCACTATTAGATCCCCGGTACAAGTCCAAATTTGGCGAAATAATTCCAGCCATAGAAAGGGACGCACGTATGCAGGAGTATCAGGAGAAGCTGTTACTCAATCTTAGCTCAGCTTTTCCACCAAACACCAGTGGTGCACGGAGTAAATCTCCCAGTTGTAACTTGCCAAGCATGGGACTGTCTCGTCATTATCAGTCAAACCGTACCAGCAACACCGTATCTGGTGCTGGTAACAGCAATTTTATGGAATCGTTTCATAATTTTTTTAGACCATCCAATGCAAGGCCACAAGAGACAAGAAGTCTGACACATAGTCAACGGCTGGAGAGGATGATACAGGAGTATCTCCAAATGAACATCGATGCCATGACTTTGCAACTGGAGCCTTGCTCATTTTGGGCTTCAAATCTTGAAAAATGGCCTTAGCTTGCCACTTACACCTTGGAGATCTTGTCGTGTTCCACAGCCAGCGTTGTCTCTGAACATGTCTTCAGTGCTGCTGGGTGTCTGCTGACAGATAAGCGCACGCGTCTGTCCAGTGACAATGTGGACAGACTAACGTTCATCAAGATGTACAAGTCATGGATCCGCAAGGACTTTACTACCCCTGTGTCATCCTGGGGAGGGTAAAGGCTGGTGTATTTTGGAATGTGCTCCATGCAAATCAACCTGTCAAGTTTGCAACTGGGGGACAACTGATGCCACTGAAGGGGTGTGTGTGGCCCAATTTTTGGAAAAAAGGGAGACTCTGCTTGGAGTCCCCTTGCTGTGTTTTTAACAATGAGCCAAGATGAACAAGTCATGGTTCAGCAAAGACTTTGCTACCTACCCCGGTGTCATCCTGGGGACAGTTAAGGCTGGTGTATTTTTGACTGTGCTTGATGCAAATCTACCTGTGAAGTGTACAACTGGGGCACAAGTGATGCCACTGAAATGGTGTCTGTGGCGCCCAATTTTTTGAAAAAAGGGAGACTTAGCTTGGATTCCCCTTGCTGTGTTTTACATGATTTTAGAAGGTCATGACATGCCTATATCTGTGTCTTGTCCTCTTTTTTCTCATCCAGCTGTTTTGTTTTCACATGAGTATATGTCCTTGGCACTTTCCCATGTGTTTGTGGTGTCTTGGGAGTTGTTTGTCACCTTTTGGACACCTTTGAAGGTTTAATGTGTTTTTATGTGTTTGTGTTTGACTCCCATTGTTTTCAAAGGGGTTTGAGAGGTTCGTCGAACGGTTCGTCAAACGTTCAGCGAACGGGGCTCCTTTCGACGAACCGAACCGAACTCGAGCCTTCAGCGGTTCGCTCATCTCTAGTAACAATCCACATTAATTCTTCAACAAAAAAATCAATATTTATTCAAATATAGTCATATTACATTCTGGAACATCAGCATAACTCTCCAAACTCTGTGTGTAACACATGTGTATCTATCTAATAAAAATTGTGAACTGGTGTGTGTCTGTTCATGATACATAATAGCAAAAACAGTTACAGCCGCACACTAAAATATCAAAGCCTTCAACTACTAAAAATAGATCTAAAAAGAAAAAACAAAAAGCCAGCACTAAATGTTCACTTCAGCACTAAAAATTCAAAACTGTACTTATTATAAAAATTTTGAGATTTTTGGCAAAAAATTGCAATTTCTTGAGCTACCTCGCCACGTCACGGCAAATCTCAAATGAATTGGTCGGTGGCTGACCCCCACCTTGCTATGCACCCCAATTTGGGATGTATTCCACCTGTCTAGATTTTGGCGGTTGGTGACTATTCATATTCAGTCATCAGACCCTGTCCACAGGCTATTTACTTCATGCAGCATTTGCTTGGACCTGTCCCGCCCACAGCCATGACTCAGTCATGGGTACGGGATTCAAATAGACCAGGTGAGTGCTGCTAAGAGCAGTTCTACTATTCATATGTGAGGCCGTATGGCACATTTTATAAAAATATTTTAGTGTAGGACTGCCCCAAATGAGATTTGCCGTGACGTGGCGGGGTAGCTCAAGAAATTGCAATTTTTTGCCAAAAATCTCAACATTTTTATAATAAGTACAGTTTGGAATTTTTAGTGCTGATGTGCACATTTAGTGCTGGCTTTTTGTTTTTTCTTCATTAAAAATAGATCTAATAAAATTTTGAGATGTTTTGCATATCAAAATGGCCATTTTCATATTTGCCTAGTAGCCACGTCATGGCAATCTCATATACTGGGTTCTACTCTTCTTTTTTGTCTCTCTCTGGGTTGTAAAAATCTTACATGTATGGGCAAAGCTAGACCCACTATTAAAGGATAAAAACACCTGTGGCTAATGGGGGAGGTGTAGAGGGGGTTGGGTGCATAGTCAGTCAAATGGACATGATTCCATATAAAATACAAAAAAGACAAAAAAAAGTCTGAAAGCACTCCATGTGATCAGGTGCATAATCTGCTCAAGATATATATACATATATGCAATGGAGATCAAAACTAGAGAACAACACACAATTTCCTAAATGTTAAGGTAATTGTGTCCTATGTGATTATATCATGACAATAGTAAACTAGCAGAATTTTAAGTTTATTCCATAAACTGAATTTATTCCAAAGCACATAATAAAAATTTAAATTAGATAAATGAAAATGAATACTTTCAGATAGCTGCAAGTTATTGGTGTAAATCTGTCACCTGGTGCTAATATCCTTAATTATCTGACAAATCCTATGTAACTGGCAGCCTAACATTCCAGTTTGCACTGACTGCAAAAATGGTGTGCTGTTCCATAATTACTGAAATACTAATAAAGGCACTATCCTGTACAGGTTAATTGCCGGTTTGCCTGAAGCTACTCCCCAACCTAGGGTCCAGTACTCCGCCGTGCTTTCGGTCCCGGACCGATGATTAGACTCGAGCTGCTGACCGTCCTCCAAGACCAGGTCTAGGCACCCAGCCTCAATGCCCTGCAACCGGGTCACCGACTCCTCCGGTCCCAGACCACCGTCTGCGACCCAACCTCTAGCTCCAAGGGAGCCATACGCTCCCCCAGCTCCTCACTACTCAAGGGCTACTTCAAATCTCTTGCTTCCTCTCCCTTTGCTCCCCTGGAGCCAACTACTCTGTTCTCCTCCCTCCCACCAGTCTGCCTGACCCCTAGGCGAGCGGCCTTATTCCAGCTCAGCAGCCCACTGGTGTGTCTGACAGGGTGTGGTGTGAGGTGTGGTTGGGATGCTGATGGAGGCAGTACTATAGGTTGGGAACCCAGAACCATGGGGGGTTGAGTCCTGCACTAAAAGGTAAAGAGCGTGCAGTACCCTGTGACACCCTGACTAGTCCAGAGGCATCACAGAATCATGGAGGACGCTGGTACGATTAGCTAGGTATTGCATCACCATCTTCAAAAATGTCCCTTCTTGTCAGACTACCCCATACATCAGGGTGTGGCCACTAAGAAGGTCTAAAGAAACTGTGCCAGACCTTTGCTATTGTTCCCCTGCCTCTGTTGGACATGGTGTGTGTCTCCCTCAATTTTCCTTCTTGGTTGCTTAACGAAATATGATCTCTGGAATTTTTGTATTAATTGTTTGACTAGGGCCTTCTAGTATTGTACATTTTACTAGCCCTCTTCGAAACAGAAAGAAGAGATGGAAAGTTCTTATTGTAACATGGGTCAAGAAGGGTGAGCAATAATTAATCAATGTTGGCCAAAATGCATAAAACAGGAGGGTCATGGGAAAGGCAGTGAGACATGAAGTCAGCAATGTGTGCCAGACACCCAATAGGCAAGACTTCCCTGTTTCCACCAGGCGGATGACTCTCCATCTCCCCCTCTTCCCGGTCCTCATTCATTTCAGATGGTTAGGCTTCTAGTGGTCAGGCTCCTGTTGAGTTGGTACAGCACAGATTGCAAATTACTGTTTTTTTGTTGTCCACACTTTCTTTAAAAAAGTGCCAGATTGAGGAACACCTAGATGTTGGCCTGGGAACATGCAACACATGGGTGTTCTGGGAAACCGTTGCCCACCTTCTCCTTCAGGCTACTTCACTGTCTCTTCCTGCCTTTTGCAGTGCTGTGGATCCTTCCTCCTCTGCTCTGTTGTCCTCTCTCTGAGAGGCACCTTCCCAAATTGGGTCAGTAACTTCATCGTCCACCACCTTGTCTTCCACTTCCACACTCTGATCCTCCTCCTTACTTGTTGTCTAAACAACTTTACTTATTGGCAACTGTTTCTCATCATCATCTACCTCTTTAGACACTAATTGCCGATCCCCATCATCATCTTCTTATGACCGTGGCTGTTCAAATATTTGGGCCTCACTAAACATAATCTCCTCGTGTCCTTCTGGAAACATGAAGGGTATCCATTCAGAATCATTAAATGTAAAAGTAAAGAGCTCCTCAGAGTGTTCGAGTGTTATTGTGATGCCCTGGCGCCATACATAACACCTTCCCATACAAGGTTCCATCAGCCACAAAATCCTAGCCACCCCCCCAGGGTAAGAAGGACACACCAGTGGACAGGACCAGGCGGATTGGGAGTGCCCACCTAGGGGTCTTGAGGATTCGGGGGCGGGAACAAGTTAGTCGAAGTCTAGTTTGGAGTCTAAGTTTGAAGGTCAAGTGGAGAGACGTGACAGTGACAGACTGTCAGAGACAAGCTGAGCCTAGTGGAGAGTAGACAGGGTAGTGGCCCTGGTCTGCTGGCTAGGTGGCAAGCAGTGGATCATGTCCAAAGGCGACGGGAATACGGTCACGGGAGATCCAGTGTGGACCGGGACAGGGTTGGAGCCCGCCGGTATTGACAGCGGAGATCCGGTCCGGAAACCGTGCACAGGCGGGGTACCTGGACCCTAGATAGAAGACGGTTGCAAGCCCCTTCTCTAATTCACCAGGCCGGGAGCAGGTTTCAAGCCTAGCTCCAGAAGTTTAGCCCAGATAGAGCGAAACGGCAGCCCACCACGGTTGACAGGGTATTCACATACACCCACTGAAATCACACGGGTCAGTTTTCGCAAGCACGTCTCCCAACCAAAATACACCGGGAGTGGACTTCCCCATTCCGTTCGGAGTCGTCCAAAAGTGAGGAAACCTACAGAGTGCCGGAGAAGGGACATCGGTACACCAGCTGGGTGTGGGACCTGAGTACACCTGGACGTTTACCAACGGACTTGTGTGTAATTCTTCTACAGTGAGTACACCAACATTCCCCGGTCTGGCCCAGCACGCCACCTCCGACCTATATCACTCCCTGTGTTCTGGACACTGAGCCCCGGGGCATCCATCACTAGAGATGAGCGAACCGGTCGCGGATCGGCTCGAGTTTGGTTCGCTGAACGGAGGTCTCGTTCGAGTTCGGTTCGGTTCGTCGAACGTTCGACGAACCGAACTCGAACCGCATAGGAAACAATGGCAGGCAATCACAAACACATAAAAACACCTAGAAAACATCCTCAAAGGTGTCCAAAAGGTGACAAACAACTCACAACACAACACAAACACATGGGAAAGTGACAAGGACATATACTCATGCAAAAACAAAAGAGCTGGACAAGGAAAAAGAGGAGGAGACACAGATATAGGCATGGCACGCCCTTCTAAAATCATGTAAAACACCGCAAGGTGACTCCAATCGGAGTCTCCCATTTTTTCAAAAATTGGGCCACACACACACACCCACCCCTTCAGTGGCAGCACTTGTGCCCTAGTTGTATACTTCACAGGTAGATTTGCATCAAGCATAATCAAAAATACGCCATACTTAACCGTCCCCAGGATGACACCGGGGTAGGTAGCAAAGTCTTTGCTGAACCATGACTTGTTCATCTTGGCTCCTTTTAAAAAACACAGCAAGCAAATGTTACTCCAAGCGGAGTCTCCCTTTTTTCCAAAAATTGGGCCCCACACACACCCACCCCTTCAGTGGCAGCACTTGTGCCCCAGTTGTACACTTCACAGCTAGATTTGCATCAAGCACATTCAAAAATACGCCATACTTAACCGTCCCCAGGATGACACCGGGGTAGGTAGCAAAGTCTTTCCTGATACCAGCGCTGTGCATCTTGGCTCATTTTTAAAAACAATCTAAGCAAGGGTTACTCCAAGCGGAGTCTCCCTTTTTTTCCAAAAATTGGGCCCCACACACACCCACCCCTTCAGCGGCAGCACTTGTGCCCCAGTTGTACACTTCACAGCTAGATTTGCATCAAGCACATTCAAAAATACGCCATACTTAACCGTCCCCAGGATGACACCGGGGTAGGTAGCAAAGTCTTTCCTGATCCCAGCTCTGTTCATCTTGGATCATTTTTAAAAACAATGTAAGCAAGGGTTACTCCAAGCGGAGTCTCCCTTTTTTTCCAAAAATTGGGCCCCACACACACCCACCCCTTCAGTGGCAGCACTTGTGCCCTAGTTGTACACTTCACAGGTAGATTTGCATCAAGCACAATCAAAAATACGCCATACTTAACCGTCCTTAGGATGACACCGGGGTAGGTAGCAAAGTCTTTCCTGATCCCAGCTCTGTTCATCTTGGATAATTTTTAAAAACAATGTAAGCAAGGGTTACTCCAAGCGGACTCTCCCTTTTTTTCCAATAATTGGGCCACACAGACACTAACCACTTCAGTGGCAGCACTTGTGCCCTAGTTGTACACTTCACAGCTAGATTTGCATCAAGCACATTCAAAAATACGCCATACTTAACCATCCCCAGGATGACACCGGGGTAGGTAGCAAAGTCTTTCCTGATCCCAGCTCTGTTCATCTTGGATCATTTTTAAAAAACACAGCAAGCAATGGTTACTCCAAGCGGAGACTCCCTTTTTTCAAAAAATTGGGCCACACAGACACCTTATCAGTGGCAGCAGTTGTGCCCTAGTTGCAAACAGGATGTTTTGATTTGCATCAAGCACATTCCAAATCCACAAGCATTTACTCTCCCCAGGATGACTCAGGGGTAGTAAATTCCTTCTGGATCCATGACTTGTTCATTTTGATGAACGTTAGTCTGTCCACATTGTCACTGGACAGATGTGTGCGCTTATCTGTCAGCACACACCCAGCAGCACTGAAGACACGTTCAGAGACAACGCTGGCAGCTGGACACGACAAAATCTCCAAGGCGTAAGTGGAGAGCTCTGGCCATATTTCAAGATTTGAAGCCCAAAATGAGCAAGGCTCCATTTGCAAAGTCATGGCATCGATGTTCATTTGGAGATACTCCTGTATCATCCTCTCTAGCCGTTGACTATGTGTCAGACTTGTTGTCTCAGGTGGCCTTGCAAAGGAGGGTCTAAAAAAATTATGAAAAGATTTAATAAAATTGCTGTTACCAGCACCAGATACGGTGCTACTGGTACGGGTAGACTGTTGAAGATGACGAGACCGTCCCATGTTTGTCAAGTTACAACTGGGAGAATCACTCCCTGCACCTGCACGGTTGTTTGGTGGAAAAGCCGAGCTAAGATCGAGTAACAGCTTCTGCTGATACTCCTGCATACGTGCGTCCCTTTCTATGGCTGGAATTATGTCACAAAATTTGGATTTGTACCGGGGATCTAATAGTGTGGCAATCCAGTAGTCATCATCACTTCTAATTTTGACAATACGAGGGTCATGTTGGAGGTAGTGCAGCAAGAAGACACTCATGTGTCTTGCGCAGCCATGCGGACCAAGTCCACGCTGTGTTTGTGGCATAGAGGTGCTAACCGTTCTTTCTTCCTCTGACATCTCCCCCCAACCTCTTTCAACTGAAATTTGACCAAGGTCTCCCTCATCCGCTGAGTCTTCCATGTCCATGGACAGTTCGTGCTCCATTTCTTCATGTTCTCCTGCACCTTCCTCAACATTTCGCCTGCTACCATGCGCCCTTGTTGATCCCTGTCCCCCATGGTCCCATGCGTGCCGCGTTGGTGATGATGAACGTCTGGACCTTGGTGATGTTGTTGTGTCTTGCGCATATGAATCCTCCTGTAGTTCCTCCCCTTCCTGTTGTCCCACCCCCTGACTCCGAATAGTGTTTAGCGTGTGCTCCAGCATGTAAATGACTGGAATTGTCATGCTGATAATGGCATTGTCAGCGCTAAACATATTCGTCGCCATGTCGAAACTGTGCAGAAGGGTGCATAGGTCCTTGATCTGAGACCACTCCATCAGGGTGATCAGCCCCACCTCTGCATCTCGTTGGCCCAGGCTATACGTCATGACGTATTGCACCAGGGCTCGGCGGTGCTGCCACAGTCGCTGTAACATGTGGAGAGTCGAATTCCAGCGTGTCGCCACATCGCATTTCAGGCGATGAACCGGCAGGCCGAAAGACTTCTGGAGCGATGCAAGTTGCTCAGCAGCGGTGGTTGAACGGCGGAAGTGAGCAGACAGTTTTCGTGCCCTGTTCAGAAGGCCATCTAGGCGGGGATAGTGTGTTAAAAATTGCTGGACAACAAGGTTCAACACGTGAGCCATACAAGGCACGTGTGTCACCTTGCCCAGGCGAAGGGCCGCACCCAGGTTTGCAGCATTGTCGCACACGGCCTTACCAGGCTGCAGGTTGAGTGGAGACAACCATTTATTAAACTCAGTCTCCAGAGCTGCCCACAACTCATCCGCTGTGTGACTCCTATTTCCAAGACATGTCAAGCTAAAGACCGCCTGATGTCGTTGCGCTCTGCTGCCAGCATAGTAATGAGGGGTGCGTGATTCCTTCCGCGCAGTGAGAACGCTGGTGGCCTGACCAGGCAGGCTTGGGGCGGAGGTGGAGGACCCAGATGAGGTGGAGGAGGCAGAAGCAGTGGCGGAACTTGGACAGACAGAGGATTGACACACAAGTCGTGGGGACGGCAAGACTTGTGCAGCAGACCCTTCACCATCTATCACCATAGTTACCCAGTGCCCAGTCAGCAACATGTAACGTCCCTGTCCATGCTATTGGTGGTGAAATGCACCCGTTCACACACAGAGTTTCTCAAGGAAGCGGTGATGTTGTGTGTGACATTCTGGTGTAGCGCAGGCACACCTTTCTTAGAGAAGTAGTGGCGACTGGGCATCTGGTACTGGGGCACAGCGACAGACATAAGGTCTCTAAAATCCTGTGTGTCCACCAGGCGGAAAGGCAGCATTTCGGTAGCCAAGAGCTTACAGAGGGATAAAATCAACCTCTTAGCTTTTTCATGGGTCGCAGGAAATGGTCTTTTATTTGTCCACATCTGAGGGACAGAGATCTGGCTGCTGTGTGTAGACGGTGTTGAGTAGGGTGTCCCTGGAAAAATGCAGGTTTGTGAGGAAAGTGCAGGCGGAGACATGATGTTGCCTTCATCCAACGTTGGTGCTATCGATGTCTGAGAGAGCTGTACACACGCACTTGTTTCCCCTTCCAAACCAACTGACGACCTACCAAGCAAACTGCCTGTTGCGGTTACAGTGGTGGAAGTTGTGCGTGGAAAACCAGGTGTGACAGCTGTCCCCACAGTCCTAGAAGATGAAGAGTGCGCGGATGCACTGGAAGGGGCAGGCCGTGGATGGTTCACTCCGCTAGGCCGCATTGCAGCACGGTGAGCTTCCCACTGGGACATATGATATTTATTCATGTGACGATTCATGGAAGAAGTTGTCAAACTGCTGAGCTTTTGACCTCTACTAACAGAATCACGACAAATTTTACAGATCACATAATTTGGGCGATCTTTTGCTATGTCAAAAAAGGACCAGGCTAGGCAAGGCTTAGAGGGCATGCGAACTGCTGATCCACCTCGACTAGTGCTCAGAGGCACAGTGGTGGCTGAGGATGCAGTTGTAGACGTGCTACCAGTACTCCGACTCTGTCCAGGAAGGCGCAAGGTAACTTCGTCGTCAGTTGCATCCTCCTCCACCATCTCTGTTGACCTCCTCGAGGGCCTGACTGTGGGTTGACAGTAGGTGGGATCTAGAACTTCCTCATGAATTGTTGTGTTTGCACTCCCCTCACCCTCAGACCGAGCCTCTTCTTGCCCTGACCGAATATTTAAGTTGTCATCACAATCTGGTATCTGCGTCTCATAGTCATCAGTATGTTCCTCATTGTCTATAACAGCAGGTGTTACAGTTTGTGAAAAAGGGTCAACATTATGCTCAGAAACTTGGTCCTCACGGCCTGAATCAGAGTCACAAAGGTTCTGGGCATCACTGCTGACCATTTCCTGGTCTGTACTCACTGTAGCTTGGGATCAGACCTCTGATTCCCAGGCTATAGTGTGACTGAACAGCTCTGCAGACTCAGCCATCTGAGTTCCACCATACTGTGCAGGGCGGATGGAGACTTCAGAGCTGGGAGAAAGCAAGTGTGATTGGGATGACAACTCAGAGGACTGGTGTTTTTTGGATGCGGCGGTAGTTGAGGTGGCGGAGAGGGCACTTGCTGGACCACTTGAGATCCATTCAAGCATTTTCCTTTTTTGGCCATCATCTACCTTTGTTCCAGTTGTTCGTGTCCGTAAAAAAGGGAGCACATCGGATTGTCCACGGAAAGTAGTAGACATCTTACTTTTGCTGGAAGATGGTCTATCTTCAGCAGATGTTAATGGAGCTTTGCCACCTTCCCCACGGACAAACCCTTTTTTTCCTTTTCCAACACGCCTCTTCCCCTTTCCACCAGCATCTGTCATTTTGCCACTCATTTTGATTGCGACAAGATTGTGCACTTAAAATGTGGTAGTAAAAATTGAGAGGTGGTGTAGATTGCATCGGTGGTCTAGCTTTATTAACAGCAGAATAAACAACAATAACTATCCCCGACAATGCAACTATGGCCCTTAAACTGGCAGCAGTGTTTGCTAGTATAATGGCTTGTTAACAATGAGTTTGAGTGTGCAATGCAGAGGTGATGCACATAGATATGCACCAGTGGGACACTAATGGAAGTCCAACAGACACTTTTAGGATGCCACTAAGTTTACTCAGTGTTTGCTAGTATAATGGCTTAGTAACAATGAGTTTGAGTGTGCAATGCAGAGGTGATGCACATAGATTTGCACCAGTGGGACACTAATGGAAGTCCTACAGCCACTTTTAGGATGCCACTAAGTTTACTCAGTGTTTGCTAGTATAATGGCTTAGTAACAATGAGTTTGAGTGTGCAATGCAGAGGTGCTGCACATAGATTTGCACCAGTGGGACACTAATGGAAGTCCAACAGCCACTTTTAGGATGCCACTAAGTTTACTCAGTGTTTCCTAGTATAATGGCTTAGTAACAATGAGCTTGAGTGTGCAATGCAGAGGTGATGCACATAGATTTGCACCAGTGGGACACTAATGGAAGTCCAACAGCTACTTTTAGGATGCCACTAAGTTTGCTCAGTGTTTGCTAGTATACTGGCTTAGTAACAGTGAGCTTGAGTGTGCAAAGGGCAGGAGGGTACAGTGGCAGGGTTGTGGGTCTGGGTAGAGAAAAATAAGCCTCTGTTTCTATCCCTCCTAATGGGGAAATGCAGCGAGGAAATCCCTTGACCTTAGCTACACAGACGCTGTCATCTTGTGTAGCTGTTAAACTCTGTTTTCACGGCCCTGACTGTCACCTATGGCTCTGACCCTGCCGGTATTAGCCCTTAAAAGGACTAATAGAAACTTCTATCCCTATTCTGTATAGCGCTGTGTATAGAGCGTACACAGCATTATCGGAGAAAGGAGCTACGCCAGCGGTGACTGACACCCAGACGCAGAAGAGATAATGGCGTCCGGACGGGCAGATACTCGTTTTTATAATGCAGGGACATGTGACATGGACATCCTATCACACATGCCGTTGCTTCTCTGGCTAAAAGTCCACTTAGCTGTGTGTGTGTCTGGGATTGGCTGACATGCTGGCCCGCCCCACTACACGCGCGCGCTTTGGGAAGGAAGACAACGAAAAAAAAAAAAAAATGGCGATCGCCATTATCCATACAGCAGTGATCTGAATGCGCTGTTCCCGCACACTATACACTGAAATGTCATAATAGTGTGAGTCACAGAGGGACTTACACTATTACAGCGGAAAGCCAGCTAGGAATTAGCTGTTTTTTTGCTGCTAGAACCGTTCTCGAACGTATCTAGAACTATCGAGCTTTAGCAAAAAGCTCGAGTTCTAGTTCGATCTAGAACAGCCCCCAAAATCACTCGAGCCGCGAACTGGAGAACCTCGAACCGAGCTCAACTCTTTCCATCACTACCCACGGAGGGGTAGTTAATGTGGGTGGCATCACAAAGTATCTACAGCAATCCCCATACAAATACGTTCTCTTTTTATTTGAGTGTCCGCGCGACCTCTGGGCCCGGAAATACCTCGAGCCACTGAGGATCCAGATCCGAGCAGCCCGGCTGCTACTGACGTGGGGGCGGCACATTATCACTTGCTTCCTGGGATTCGCCATTGTGGGAGAAATGAGGATCAGGGTAAAGATTATGTGATCCAGACTCTTGGCTAGTGAGACCGAGCTCTGGGGAAGAGAGGGAAACATTCTTAAAGCATTATCTAACATCCAACTAACTACCTGTTTGCACTGTTCTGTATTCAACAGTGGCTTTAGGGTGCAGCAGAAAGGACTGTAAGGCTACAATCTATGCTTGTAAGCCTAGCCTAACCCTCCTGCAGCACCTACCTCTACACTGAATGCAGAAAACAGCGGTATTAATAGGGGATAGAATATATTTAGTCCTGAAAAGGACTTTTGGTTTTAGGCAGCAGCAACAAGGACTGTAAGGTTCTAATCTCTGCCTTTACACCTGTAATCCCAACCTATCCCTCTTGTAGAAGCTATCCTTACACTGTTTTCGCAGTAGAGTGAGCTGAGCACCACATCACCTGGTCTTATCCATACCCAATGATGTATTGTGACTGGCCATTTACCGTAATGCTAGTAGCCAACATGGATACGGCATCACCGTTATTGGGAGGCTATCTCCACATATTTTATTGCTAAAAAATAGTTGCAAAACAAACATGGCAGGGACTCTAGCATGGCGCTTCAGCACCAGGGATAAACAATCAAGTATTGAGCATGCCTGAGTAGCCCGATACTTGATTGAATAGCAAGCAGTATTCAATCTGCACACTATGGCTCTGGTCTCTCTTTTGTGTCCCATAAGTTTTAGGTGTCTTTTTAGCACACAAGTGTGGATGACTACTGTCCTGTGCACTCCTAAAAAAGATGGATCCAAGACTAGATGCAAAATAGTCCAAAGTGTGTCTAGCTGCGTCATTATAATGAGGGGTTCCATCTGGGGTTTCTTCATTTTTGTGTTATTTACACGGAAACCTCAACGTAAATCCTCACCAAAGGACACAAGAATGTGATCCCAGCCTTATACAATAAGGGATCAAAAAATATTATGTAACCCAAAATGTTACCACTAAAATTCCTAACTTATCCTGCAAAAAATCAGTTCCAACTCAGGTCCATTATCTGTCACTGGAAATATAGAGGGTCCCCACGCCACTGGTAGAAAAAAAAGACTCTGGAAAAATGACAAGGCCCCCACCACCCACATAAAATCCAGTGAAATATCAACTTCAAATGAACCCCTTCTTCTGAGTGGCATTGTGCATAAATATACAACAGTAAGCGACGATAAGCAAAAGCTGGGTGCAATCTTTCGGCACTAGGCTGGCATATTTGCAATTTTTCAGAAAAAAAAGTCATGGTGTGGATGTTGCAGAATAGTCACTGCAGCCAGAGATGAATTCATTGAGAGATGCAATTTGCACAGAGGTGCCACTTTTGAGTTTTTCTGCTTTTTTGGCACCTCAGGGGGCCTGCAAATGCAACACTGTGTCTAAATTTGCATTCTAAAAATTAAATAGCCCTGTTTGCTTTTTCCAAGTTTTGTATGTGCCCAAACATTAGTTTTGACCACATACAGTATGGGGCATCACTACGTACCAGAGAAATTGCATAACAAAGTATGGGGTCAATTTTCACCCATTAACCTTGTATAAATGATACATTTGGTGCTAAATTAGTATTTTAGTATTTTTTTTATTTTTTGATATCACATCTAAATGTGATAAAGTTTTGAGAATCAACTGTAGGTTAAAAATGCTCAGTAAATGCCTAGTTGAGTTTCTTCAGGGGTCACGTTCCAAAATTGGTCTCACTTATGGGGGTTTCTGCAGTTTTCGAACCTCAGGGGTTCTACAAATGTGACATGGTGCTGCTATCTATTCCAGATAAATTTACACTTCAAAAATCAAACCGACATCTTTGCTTCCCAAGCCCTGCCGTGTGCGCAAACAGCGTTTTTTGACCACATATGGGGTATCATCATATTTGTGAAAAATTGCCTAACAAATTATGGGGTCTGTTTATTATCCTATTATTGATTATGAAAGTTACAAATTTAGGGCTAAAACAACATTTTAACATAAAAAAGTAATTTTAGTTTTCACATTCCCATTTTGAAAAGTTCTGTAATGCATCTGTGGCGCCCTGGACAAGCCAGGTCGTCACAGGTACTGCAACAACACACCCCACACCGCGAGATAGGCACATCAGTCACACAAATCCTTGTTGCCTCCCTCCAGGGGCTGATGTCCACACCTGGTGGGGTGGAGCCAGGTGGTTGGCCCCACCCACTGAGGAGTTCACAGTCCTGGTGGCGAGAAAAGGAAGTCAGTGAAGAGTGAGCAGTTCAGTTAGGGAGAGTGAAGGAGAAGGAGTTAAGTGGTAGTAGAGGAGCAGACTGACTGTGTCCGGGTACGTGGCCCGGGCACCGAGAGCAGGGTTGGCAGATGGTGGTGGCCGTCTGCAGGAGAGGCCGAACGACGTGGAACCGTAGGACCGGGGATGGGCGGTGGCCCGCCGGTACCGAACCGGGGAGCGAAGAGAAGCCAGCACAAACCGGCAGGGCCTACGGACCCCGACCAGGCTTGGAGTCGCCGTTAAACCGGTCAAATCCGTTAGCGACTGGAACCTCCGGGGTTTCCTAGCAACAAAGACGTGACTGAAGGCAACCGTCCAAACCGAGAAAGGGAAATACAGCTACCGCCACAGTTAGAATTCCCAGGGCCAGCGCCTGCAGGCAAAAGGGGCTCCTCTGGCCCATATCCAAGCTGGGGAGCGGGTTACCGGTGGGAAGCCATCAGGACCGAAGATACACAACAGGTGCAGGGAAAGGCAGCCACCATCCACCTACCGGGGGTCACCACAGCAGCCGGCTGCGGGACCCGTCCATCCAGCCGTTTGTTTTATCGGAGACTCTGTATCCATTCTTGGCTGAGTGAGTACCACTGTGCCATCTGGCACCGCGCTGCCCCAGCGACCCTGCACCTTGCCAACCCTGCCAACCCCCGTCTCACCTCACCGGGCCCCGGGACCACCTACCCCCCTACCCACGGAAGGGAGAGAAACATCTCAGCTGCTCCCTGTCATCGCTCCCGGGATCCCCATCCAGAGCAGTGGTGGTGTCCCAACCTCACCACACACTGTGGGTGGCGTCACGGACCAACTCCCCAAATCCCAAACTACCCCCCTTTCACTCACGGGCGAGGAGCGCCGCTCGAGTCCCCGGATCCGGCCCACCGCTCGAGCCACCGAGCAGCCTTCGCAGAAGTGCCGGACCCGAGCGTGGTGAGCGCAGCGACCTCCCTGCCAGCGACACATCTATGGGTTCCAAAATAGTGAACACATCCTTAGATGAATTCCTTGTTTGGTGTAGATTCCAAAATTGGGTCACTTGTGGGGGGTTTCCAGCTGTTTAGGCGCCTTAAGGGCTCTGCAAATGCAATATTTCAGCCAAATATGTGTTCTAAAATTAAAACAGTGCTCCTTCCCTTCTGATCCCGTTCGTTTGTCTAAACAGATGTTTCTGACCTCATGTTGTGTATGAGAGCGTTCAGAATAAACTGGGTAATAAATTGTGGAGTCCATTTTTTTCATTCAATCCCTTGTAATAGTAAAAACGTTCAGGTTAAAGCAATATTGTAGATGCAAAATTATTTTTTTCTTCATTCCATCTTTTATTAAAGAGGTGGCCCACTACAAGGCATAGTGGCCACATCGATTTAAAGCTGAGACAAAGGGTTATTTTTAAATACCTTCTGTTGACCATTCAGCCTGTGAGCAGCGCTATCACTGTCCACTCTTCCCCATCACGAGACCCAGGCTGCAGTGACCTCTGATGTCCATTGATGCCATGTCAACTTCTGGAATTGGAAGTTGACCCAGTATCACCAAGGTGGGACCCAGTCTCTGTAAGTGACTGGACTGGGGGTGGAGTTTCATCGCACATCGCAGCCTTGCGGGTTCTCTCCTTCACTGCAAAGCGTTGCAAGCACAAGTAATGCTTGGCTGTGATGTGCAGTGAAACTTCTCCCACAGCCCAGTCACTCACTCCATGATGCCAGTGTGATGCCCTGACAAAATCAGGTTGTCACAGAAGACTGCATCCATCTTCCAGATGCAGGATTCCCTCCTCCTTGGCCTTCCACCACAACCCCACACAGCTACACAACACCAGCCACAAAGCCTAGTCACCACCCCAAGGACAATAAGAACACACCAGTGGGCGAGGCCAGGCAGATGGTGACGCCCACCTAGGGGTTCTGAGGTGTCAGGGGAGGGAACAAGACAGTTGAGTCTGTGGAGGAGTTCAGAGTGAACAGAGTCTGAGTCAGAGTGCAGACACAGTAAGACAGAAGGAGTCTCGAGTTGAAGTGAGAGGACAGTAGAAGTCTGTAGTCGGGGGTTGCAGCTCCCGGACTACCGGACTAGTGGAGCTGACTAGGTGGCAGACGGCAGAGTAGGACCACAGGCGATGGAGATCCGGTCGCGGGAGACCTTATGTGGACCGGGGCAGGGTTGTAGCCCGCCGGTGCCGACAGCGGGGATCCGGTCTGGAGGCCGTGCACAGTCGAGGTACCTGGACCCTAGGGAGATGACTGCTTCAAGCACCTTTCCAATTGACCAGCAGGGGACAAGATTCCAAGTCTTGTCCCACTAGCAGCCCAGATAGAGCGAGACAGAAGCCCAACGCGGGGCTAGCAAGTGCTTGCTAAAATCTCAAGGGTCAGATCTCGTGGGCCACAGCTCCCGCAGCAAAGACACCGGGAGGGGACTTTTCCCGTTTTATGCGGACTAGTCAACATACAAGACACCAAAGTGAAGGAGGAAGGGCCCCTGTTCTTTCCACCAGTGTGCGGAACCCGAGCACACCCCTCCAGAGGCTACCAGTATCCGGCAGTTGGTTTACTATCTGGACTCTGTGTGATTTATTCAAAAACAGTGAGTACACCGGTATCATCCGGTCCAGCCCTGCAGACTGCATCCCAGCACTCTACTCCATCTACACCTGGGCCCTGGGACTACACGTCCCCTACCCGTGGAGGGGATACCATCCTGCTGCCCCGCTCCATCAGCCCCGGGCAGTGGCAGTGTCACCAACAATCACTGCCACCCATGAGTGGCGTCACTGACACAACCTCCCCTGTATATATATCCCCCTTTTCACTTGCGAGCGACAGACGGGTGCTCAGACCCCGAATCCGGTTCCCTCTTGAGCCACCGCAACAACCCCAGATCTGAGCATTAACACAAGGTTAATTTCCAATTCCAGAAGTTGACGTGACCTCACCGGACATCAGAGGTCACAGAAGCCCGGATGGGGGATGAGTAGACAGAGATATTGCCACATACAGGCAGAATGGGCAACAGAAGGTATTTAGAAAAAGCCTTCTTTCACAGCTTTACACTGGTGTGCCCTCTATGCTTTGTAGTGGATCATCCCTTTAATTCCTGTGTAGCTCCTGAATATTTGAAAAATTCCTTGACATCAGTTTGAAGAAGTATTTGAGGGGTGCAGTTTTTAAAAATGGTATTACTTTTGGGAGAGTTTCTAATATATAGAATACTTAAAGGATACTTATATCTGAATAGGTCCCTAAAGAAGCAGGTTTTGTCATTTTTTTAAAAAATGTGAAATTACCACTAAACTTTTCACGTTTCTAACATCGAAACAAAATATGATGCAGATGTAGAGGACATATGGGAAGTGTTATTTATTATTTAATACAGCATGACTAATTGATTTAAGGAAATAAATATTGAAAATAGCTAAAATTTCAAAATTTTCGACCAAATTCCGATATTTTTACAAATTAAAGCAAAAAATATCAACATAAAATTTACCACTTACATAAATTACAATGTGTCATGAAGTAGCAATCTCAGAATCACTGGTATTTTTTGAAGTGTTCCAGAGTTATTACTACATAAATTGACACTGGTCAGATTTAAAAAATTTGGCTTGAACATTAAGGTCAAAATTGGCTTCATCGGTAAACTATGAAACACGTTCCCATTCATTGAAGATGTTCTTTAAGTACAGTTTTACTTTTACCGTGGCATCGAATACATCCTTATTCCTTAGACTGTACACCAGTGGGTTCAACATTGGCACCACAGCCACATAAATAACAGAGAGCAGTTTATTATCTTCTCTGGAATGGTCCGTTTCGGGTTTCATGTACAAGAAGATAATTGGTCCATAGAATAATACGACCGTCGTAATATGGGAAGTACAGCTAGTGAAAGCTTTATGACGACCCTGGGAGGATTTGATCTTCAATATGGTGGAAATTATGTAGACATAGGATACTACAATGAGGGAATATGGTACACATCCAATGAATATGCTTTCGACAATGGTCAAAATATCTCGCTTTGTGGAGTCACTGGCAGAGAGCTTACTTAACGTCTTCAGATCGCAGAAAAAATGATCAATTTCATTGGAATTGCAGAAAGATAAAGAAGATACAATCAATGAATGCAACAAAGAATTAAAGATTCCAATGAGCCATGATGAAGCCGCCATTGTAAGCCTCACACTTTTTCTCATGGCTATTGTATACTGCAAAGGCTTACAGATTGCCACATAGCGGTCATAAGCCATGCACGTAAGGATGAATATTTCCGCCTGTCCACACACTAAAAAGAAATACAACTGAGTTATGCAGCCTTGAAATGAGATCGTATGATCCTGGGTTACAATGATGGACAAGAGCTTTGGGAGAGTAATGGACACATAGGTGATATCCGCAATAGAAAGGTTACATAGGAAGAAATACATAGGGGTGTGCAGCTGGGTCACTAAACACACAAGACTAATAATGATCACATTCCCAATGACTGTCATCAAATACAAGAGTAACACTCCAATTAACATTGCGATTTGTCCTGCCGCAGAGGTGTAAAAAGACAAAATTTTGAATTCCTTGACTGTACTGTTTGTGCAATTATTCATATTGACTACCTGGAGAAAGATGACAAAATGTAGTTAGAATCCTTCATTATAGAACAACACTTTAAAATTAGAGATGGACGGACCCGGACTGTAAAAGTCCAGATCCACACGGTTTCAAAAGTATCTGGTTGCCGTTTCCAGGCCCAGAGTTCTCAGGGAACTCCAGCTAATGACCGGGGCCAGCAACTCTGAAAGAAAAAATAAAAATAAAGCAAGTGCACTATACTTACCAGGTCTCTGGTGCAGCTGTAACTGCTTCAAGGCCTCTCACTCTTCTTCCGGGGCCGCTCATTATTGCTCAACCATATTCACCGCTTCTCCCACCCACTGGCAGTCCTGGCATCTGTGTTTGGTTTCAGTCAGATGCACCACCAGCCTGTGTGTCAGCGTCTGGCTGTTTGCAATCACAGATAAAATAATCACAGATAAACAAATAGGTGCAGGGTCCCCCCTAAAGGCCGCTTTACACGCTGTAATATCGGTACCGATATTGCTAGCGTGCGTACCCGCCCCCATCTGTTGAGCGACACGGGCAAATCGCTGCCCGTGCCGCACAACATCGCCCAGACCCGTCACACTACTTACCTGCCCGGCGACGTCGCTGTGACCTGCGAACCGCCTCCTTTCTAAGGGGGCAGTTCGTTTAGCATCACAGAGACGTCACAGCAGCGTCACTGAACTGCCACCCAATAGAAGCGGAGGGGCGGAGATGAGCAGGACGAACATCCCGCCCACCTCCTTCCTTCCGCATTGTGGCCAGGAGGCAGGTAAGGAGAGGTTCCTCATTCCTGCGGTGTCACACGGAGCAATGTGTGCTGCCGCAGGAACGAGGAACAACTTCATTACTGCTGCAGTAACGATTTTTGAGAATGGACCCCCATGTCACCGATGAGCGATTTTGCACGTTTTTGCGACGATGCAAAATCGCTCATAGGTGTCACACGCAACGGCATCGCTAATGCGGCCGGATGTGCGTCGCAAATTCCGTGACCCCAACGACTTCACATTAGCGATGTCGTAGCGTGTAAAGCCCCCTTTAGTGTATTATGATACCCAGCACAGATAAAGCATACGGCTGCAGGCTGCAGCCCCCAGACGTGTGCTTATCTTGGCTGTGTATCAAAATAAGATAAACAGCATGCAGCTTTTTTTTTTTTTAATTATTTAAACAATTTTAAAAAACGGTGCGCAGTCCCCCCTAATTTGAATACTCATCCATGATAAAGCCCAACAGCTTGGATCTGGTATTCTCAGGCAGGGTAGACCCATGCTTATTGGGCCCCAGCCAAAAAATAGCAGCTTGCATCCGCCCAGGATTGTCACATCTATTAGATGCAACAATACCAGAACTTTACCCGGCTTTTCCCGATTGCCCTAGTGCGGTGGCAATCAGGGTAATAAGTGGTTAATGTCAGCTCACAGCTGCCACTAAGTCCTAGATTTGTAATGGGGAGGGTGTATGAGACCCCCTCATTACTAATCTCTAAGTGAAAGTAAATAAACATAAACACTCAAAAATCCTTTATTTGAAATAAAATACAAAAAACACCATCTTTTACCCCTTTATTAAACCCTAAAATACTCCCATGCTGATACCACTTTGCTACATCTGAAGTGACAGAGGTGGCCTTAGCGAATGACCGCATGCTGTAACTTCATTTCTTAATTGATTTGTAGTCTTTCGTTTGTGAACCCGGCCCCACCACACCTATTGCCAGTCCACATTATACGCATATATAGCCTGGGTCTCAGCTTCCCAACACGGTAAGTTTTTTAACTGCATGAGAGGACACACACTAGCTAGGGACCCCAACGTAGAGAAATACTTTGGCGTAGTGTTAGGGCTCTATTGCATTGATCAATTCAATAGCTAAATTTATCTTTATTCATATGCTCATGGCAGTAATGCAGATTCCATTTTCATATTTTCATTCTTACATATAGCTATTGGATTTTTCATGTCAATATTCACACAGCAAATTTTGCTTTTCATATATTCCTCTTACATCACTGGTGTTCATATCTTTTCTCCATATAGTGTAACTTCATGCAGAGACTAAGCCTCAGCAATCAGCAGTGATGTAACTCAGGTTAGTCTTGGTCAAAGCTGGAGTTTCTCACGGTCCGCCACCTATGGCCGCAAGTAACATGATCTCAGATAATTTCATTAAATTCAGTGACCTGAGGTAAGGTTATCTGCAATCACAGGTGGAGGACCGTGGGAACCTCCTGCTGTGAATGCAACTTACCTGATTGGGGTCATCGCTCATGGCAAGCTCAATGTCTGTCTGAACGTCACAGAGGATAATCATGTTCTATGGCTACTTGCTGTGCCTTCAGATGTAGCAGAGCTGGAGTCTTTGTAGAACCTTGTGTGGATTACGTTGGATCTGGGTGCTTTTGGAGTTAATAAATTGGTGAAAGAGGGTGGATTTTTTGTATTTTATTTCAAATAAAGGATTTTTCGGTGTTTGTGTTTACTTCTTTTCACTTACAGATTAGTAATGGAGGGGTCTCATAGACGACTCCCATTACTAATCTAGGGCTTAGTTGCAGCTGTGGGCTGCCAATAACCAATTATTACCTCAATTGCCACCACACCAGGGCAATTGAGAAGAACCAGGTAAAGTTCCAGGATTGTCGCATCTAAAGGATACGGCAATCCTGGCAGCTGCAGGCTGCTTTTTTAGGCTATACACCTATATGCCGATCAGGATACCTAGGCCCTTGCTGACCCTAAAATAGGCCCTATAGACCCTAGGTTATGACTGGACAGGATGAGCACTTGTCGACCCCACTAAGATCTAAAGAACAAATGGGAATGCAAGCGAGCAATTTCTCTGCAAGATTATTTTGGTAGAATGACAGCAACATACAATGACGTGTTATGACAGTAGATTTCAAGCTGACTGCTTGCAATCTGGACAGTACAGGAGTAAACTCTATTGCTGGCAACAGACCAAGGGGAATGCAGGTATACATAGACACAGTGATTGGGATAAGGATTTTGCAGCTGAACGCCACGATATCCGCAGGGTCCAAAAGGGAAAGAGTTAATCCTAACAGGGAAGATACATAGGAGTCCATTCACACCAAGGAAGAAAGAAAGGAATATCAAGGAGAAGTTTGTGCAGCCAAACACAGCAACCTTCTGCAGCCGCTAACCATAGTGTTGTCTGTTAAAGGGGTGGTTCACCCATATTTTTTATTGTCTTGTTTAATATTATTTTGAGAAGCAATGTTTCTCTCAAATACCTTGTGTTGGCAATAGTGCCTGTGAGAGGCGCTATTGCAGACCGCTGTTCCCCGTCTAGTGACGTACCCCTCAAATGCTGAACACATCACATCCATGCAGCCGGCTACAGTCTTCCAGACTCTGAGCTGTGAGCGGTGTTTCACTGCTGTCACAGCCCATCTGCTCCCCCCTCCCTCCTCCCTCACAGCACAGCGCGTCTCCTGCTCCCCCTCCCTCCTCCCTCCTCGCAGAACGCTGCAAGCAAGAGATGCGACGCGCTGTGCTGTGAGGGAAGAGGGAGGAGGGAGGGGGGAGCAGATGGGCTCAGAATGCAGCCGGCTGCACGGATGTGACGTGTGCAGCACTTGACGGGTACGTCACTTAACGGGGAACAGCGGTCTGCAATAGCGCCTCTCACAGGCACTATTGCCAACACAAGGTATTTGAGAGAAACATTGTTTCTCAATATAATATCAATCTAGACAATAAAAAATATGGGTGAACCACCCCTTTAACCGTGACACATCAGTGACAACTGGGCTTTCAGACACTGTAGCTGTGAGAGACCTCATACGAATTGAGTCAGAGCAACTGAAATACACTGATGGGCAAAAGGGTAACAATGTTTTGAACTTTTGGCTTTCAGGCTCCATATTTCATGATCCACTACAGCTTTGAGCATTAGACTACCATAATTTTATAAACAATCATCTCATATGTAAATTTGACTTGCAACTATTTAGCATATGATTAGTCATGCAGATTCTTGTTATGTCACTGCATTGTTACCGTTTTGCTCCTGGTGTTTGAAAAATCTTTTCCTTCCTGTGTACTACAAATGACAACCTCTTCTCATATTCCCTAATACCTTAGTGTTTTATTCATTTGATTCGAAAGCAAATGGTCACTGGTTCAAATCTAAGAGCAGCCATAAAGTTTTCTCAAGAAAAGAGACACTGCATCATCCAACTAATCGATAGCGGTCATTTGTCCAAAAAATTGCTAACTGCATCATGTGAGTGCAATGACAATTGGAAGAATATGTGCATAGTGCACTGAAGCAGGCTAACCTGGAGGGGCATTGTGACGAGGTATGCGACAGAGCAGTATGGGACACCAGACCGATGAACAATCCAAGAAGATTTAATGAGGCAGGGAGCATAAAACATCCAATATCCAAATGGTTCTTTAGAGTCCACACAAAGGAAACAGATCTGGGGCAATCCGACGCCAAGCAAAATGCAACAGTCCTCAGATGCCATCCCTAAATCCAGCAGCGTGGCAGCTGATCCTCAATGTCCAATCGTCCATGTACGGGCAAAAAGGAGCTGGCCTCAGCACAGGTCCCCGCCCTTCACCCAACAAAGCATAACTAAACTAAAAAACATGTGGCTGAATCTCTCACCTCTCCTTAGATCCACCCCCTTAACATTTGCTACTTGTAGCTACTAGTTAGAAAGAAGTTCCTAGACACAGTCTCCAAAGATTGTGTACTAGGGAAGCCCCCTGCAGAGGAGAACAATATATATGCAAGCCCCACCAAATCAAGGACAATAGCTACTGCTGAAGCCTGATTGCAATATGATACAGGCTGGGGGGATATAATGTTACAGGCATGACTAAGTGCTTACCCAGACTTCACCAGAGCCTCTGATGGCGAGGTTGGACTTTGCTCATGATAAGCACTAGGTATCCCTCCAAGGCAGTTCCTGGTTGTCGCGCTCCATCACAAGACCGAACAGGAACCACTGCCTCTAGGGAACTACAGAAGAAGTAACCCAGTCTCTTACCCTGACATCCCTAGATGGGTTCTTTCACCCCGTGTGGCAATCACGTTCCTATCCCTGTCTTACCCTAATCATGACCCTGTATAGTGAGCAGGGCAGCAGCAACACTAGTCCTGCTCTAAGATAAATACACAAAGGGAAAACGACTAATAAGGGAAAAAGTAACTGCATTCACTTAACATGCATCCCAAACAACAGGTGGGCAAAAAGAGGAAAGAAAGGGAAATAAATCAAAAGGGAGATAATGAATAGGAAGACACCAAACAAATTTACAAGCAGCAATCTTCAGGATCAAGTCCAAAATGATTTATTTTCCCACAGCTCACACCTCTAAGCCAGGCCCATTGACTAGCAAGTTATCACTGTCAATTACTAAGGCACAGTGGAGAGTATTTACAGCACAGTGAAGTGGAGAAATCAGAACAGTTGAGACAACTCAGATTGGCAAGTCAAGAAAGACAAAAGAAACTGTTTAACCCTAGCAGGGTCTACACAAGGAGAGTCTGCACAGCTAACTGGAGGGCAAGGCAGACCCAACCAAAGCAGTAGTGCATGCAGCCATTCACTGGGAACTTCTAACCCCTGGAATAGGGAAGATCTCTCTCTCTCTGTTGCGAAAACCCCATGACGCTACATCTCTATAGGCTGCTGAAGTCTCAGGGACTGCCCTGGAGTGGTACCTGGTGTCTGCCAGCAGCCCAGCCTATCCTCATCATCAGAGACACTAGTGAAGATCTGGTAGGCACCTAACCACGCCGCTACAGGGTAAGCAGAACCCATGGCACAGTGGGTCCACAGTGACTGCAATCAGAGCCTCAATTGTATTTCTGTCTGAAAATATACCAACACAGTTGATTACATCTTGTAGCCACCCAGGCCCCCGGTGTTACTAAAGAGTACATTAGTTTTCTTTTAGTTTAGGGACCGGGTCCCTGTTTTTGTGGCCAGATCCTTCCTCCCGGTGTTCTGTGGAGCAAGCCCATGGGTGCTTTCCGCACTCCCGTGTCTCTAGGATCCCCTTCTTCTGTGTCATACGGGTCGAGCAGGACCCCCCGGGTCTTTAAGCTCCAGTCGCCTCTTCACTACACCACTCACGACACTGTGAACTCTCAACTCAACTCCGCCCACTCACCTCAGCTACCTCACCCACTATGCTCCACCCCCAGACTGGCTTCGGGGACGGTACTAGCCACTATACAAGTCCAGCTGCACTAGGCCATAAGCACGGTTTAGTGGAGTGTTGTGATGAGTCTGTCTGTGTGCGTGTGTCATGTGAACCGGTGGATGACCCCCGCCTTACCTTGGGATGGGATACCACACCTCTGGATGAGATGCAGCATCTCTGTGGCGACGGATGCCTCAGGGGCGCCACATTTGAATCTAAAGAATTTTTCTATGTTCTGAATTGTGTGGCTGGCTCCCACCCTGCTTCTTTGCGGACTCCTGTGCATAGGACTTTTCCAAGTGTTTCACAGACCTACAAAGACACCAGTAAGCTGGCATAAACTTTTCTTTTATATAGAAAAACAGAATGTCACGCACCATCCCAAAAGGATCTGGTGAAGGACCAAACACCAGGGCTTTGACGGTGGGACACTGAGCGGCTGGGCATTTTTTTCACCCTATGTTTTATATGCTCTGGAATCTAAGCAAACCAAAGAGCATGACAGGGAATTGCATCAAAAATGGCTACCATCCGTATGTCATGTGTTTTTATTTTTTTTTAAATAACGGTAATGCTAATCAAATTTCATGGCCAAGTCCGAGAGAACGGCTAAAATTGAACATATGGTGAGGATAACTGTGGAAAAAAAGGCGCAAAATAGGGTCTTACCCGGTATGACACGTGGGGGCAAGTGTGGGTTAGTACACTCACCTGAAGGGGTTGTGCAAGTCACAACCCCTATGAAGGCACGTAGTAAATGTGGAAGGCAGCGGTCCCGCAGTGTAGATATATTCCAAGAGGTAGGGCAGACAGCAGGTTTCAAAATCCGCGCCAGGCCACAGAGAATCCAGATGCTTGTTAGTAAATCCTTTCTTTATTTATTTTTTACACAGGTCTACGCGTTTCGAGGACATATCCGTTTTCATCATCAGGACAAAGTACAAAGAAAGACTATAGCAAACAGGGAGTCGCAGGCTCCTATATATGTGTTAGAAAGTGGCCACGTATACAGAGATTACGTCATCCACCCCTTCGTGACTCATAGACACGTGCAGCGGTGGATAAAGTTGCCATCATTGACAAACAAAAAAAAAGGGGGAAAAAACAAAAAGAAAAGAAAGGGAGAGGATGAAAACTGAGGACAGGAAGAAAAAAGCATATTTGAAGTATTCATTATAAAGATGAAATACATTAAATGAAAAATGTGAAAGATAAAATGAAAAGATGTGAAAAATAAAATGAAATAAAAAATAATGAAATTTATTTAATTTTATTTCATTTTATTTTTCACATCTTTTCATTTTATCTTTCACATTTTTCATTTAATATATTTCATCTTTATATTGAATACTTCAAATACGCTTTTTTCTTCCTGTCCTCAGTTTTCATCCTCTCCCTTTTTTTTCTTTTTGTTTTTTCCCTTTTTTTTTTTGTTTGTCAATGATGGCAACTTTATCCACCGCTGCACGTGTCTATGAGTCACGAAGGGGTGGATGACGTAATCTCTGTATACGTGGCCACTTTCTAACACATATATAGGAGCCTGCGACTCCCTGTTTGCTATAGTCTTTCTTTGAACTTTTTCCTGATGATGAGGACGGATATGTCCTCGAAACGCGTAGACCTGTGTAAAAAATAAATAAAGAAAGGAATTACTAACAAGCATCTGGATTCTCTGTGGCCTGGCGCGGATTTTGAAACCTGCTTTCTGCTCTACCTCTTGAAAATTGAACATAGGCAGATTCACTCCATCCATCCATCCAAAGAATAAAAGCAGCACTACTACTTACACTCCTGAGGATGCAAATACATTGGCAGTGATCCAGCAACCATCTGTATAGAAATCCAAAAGAAACAGGCATCTCTCCAATATATTTCAATACATTTAACCATTTGTCTACTGTATCTTTCTGCCTGTCTGTCTATCTATATCTGCACTGGCAGACACAGACAGAAAAGGGCCCCTGTGGCAGAACAATATATGAGCGCATAAAAAATGCAAAATTGCACCTACTTTGGAGGTAAAAATGGGCCCCCCAACCTCTTGGGCCCCTGTGTAATTAAACAGGTTGCACCAATGATATCCATCCATCCATCCATCCATCCATTTGTCCATCCAGCCATATCTATCTATCCCTCTATCTATCACCTATTATTCATCTATCTACCTACATATAAATGACAACCTATACGCATTATTCCTGCCACTTTGACAGCTCAGCAATATCACAATAGTGGAAGAACCCTTTAAATGCAATGTTTACAAATGTTTTTTTTTCCAAAACAACTAAAACCCTAAACTAATCTGAATCTTCGGTACAGACCTTCTTGTGTTTATATTAGTGTACTGTCTCATTCGTTCTCCCTTCTGTCCCCTTCTTTCTATTGCACATTTGGTAGGTTATCTGCAGTTAGGGCATACTGACAACACAACCACCAATGTAAGTCAATATGGAAGTTCACATGAAGGCTTTAATATACAGACCAATGGCTAACCTGTAAAAATTTGCAGCATGCACTACTTTCTTCTGTATAGTGTATGAGACTCTCCTAATTATAAATAAAATGATGTGTAAAAACTACATCACATTCTGGTAACTCCATATGTCATGCATTATTCACACATCCATTACAATTATTAAAACTGGATGCCATACAGGTTTAAAAAAAAAAAAAAAAATAGACATAACTTTGGCATAAAGAGTTAAAGAATAAAGAGACATGGGGAAAAACTGCAGTAAAAAAACTGAAACTATTATATTCTGCAGGTTGTTCTTTTTTTAAAACACCCCACAGGCCAAAAATCGCAAGAGAAAAAAAAAGGAACCTTGTGAATAAGATTTTAAAAATCTCATTTATTTTGCTGTTCTTGTAAAAAATTGAGCTTTTTTTCTGTATGAAAAAGAAACCAGTTAAACATGCTCTGTGTGAACAAGTCCCTATACCAGTGTCTAACTTATATACGCTGGTGTAAGTTTTGCTGCATTTATTATTTTCAGCATGAAATACATTAAATGTAGACCAATATGGTATGAAAATAAGAACTTACATGTGAACAGTCTTAGATGTCAGAGGGAAAGCGAGAATATCAAAGGAAAGAGAAGAAAAAAAGAGGAAGGGTGACAAGGTTCTGTTGGTACAAAATGAAGAATGACAGAGAGCAGGTAACAGTATAAAGGTATGAAGAGAACATACAAGCGGAAAATAGGCAAAAAGTCATAAATGACGTATAAAAACCACAAAGTCCTACTCAAAAGGGCAGGAGGAAAATACTGTATCAGTCAATCAATGGTTAAAGTCATATTATTAATAAAATAGACTAACACATAAAGATCTACAGCAATTCAGCAATGCCATGGAGTGTACGATACCTGAGTTTGGCATGTCTGTGTGCGCCGAGCCACCGGAGCATCCCGCCAATAAAGGATCTGAAATCCTCAGGGAAGCAGCTCACTTTAGAAACTTGGATAAGTATTAACTATTACATCTCATCCACTATAACTTCTGGTTCTACTTTTTTTCCAATTACTTTTTTACTTTTTTTTATACAAAAATGCCCTTAACAGTTTTTGTCTTGTTTTAACTTTTTTTACACCATGGGCTATGTCACGGGGTCCTTCTCCCATATCACACAATCAACAGAGCGAGAGATGGCGGTACAATCCAAAGAGCATTTCAAATGGTTCATAACATAATCCACAAAACAGAGGGTAAAATTGTCCAGTAATAGCATAAATATCCGAGGGATCAGTGACAATCCTCCAGCAGTCCTTTTCCAGGCCAATGGGGTTTTCTCACAGTCTCTCTGGCATGCTGGCCACAGCTTCAGCTATTCCCTCCCAGAGGGTCAATCTTCTTTCTTCAAGTTTCTAACAGACTGACAAATCTCCCAGGTAAGCAGAGAGTCCACAGTAGGTGGACTCTAGGCCCACCTTCCCCCACACCCAGAGACGGAAGTGTCTCAAGAGGCTATAACCTTGCAACCAATAGAAATGTACACAGAAGCAGTACAAATAAGACAGTGAACCAAGCTTGAAACAGGAATCTGTACAGCAAGATACACCTCCCCCCATATCCCACCATCACAGGCTGTAAGACTGTTAAAGTAGCAAAATGAGCTCTTACTCCCCCCTCAGGATCAGTTATCAGTTCTGTCCATCCGATCTGTGCTGATCGGCTGCACTGGTGACCACATCTACAATGTCTGGAACTGCTGCAACCAATGATTGTTCTCAGTGGACAAGATAATGGTAGGATGAAAGGCACTCACCGGAATTGTCATGTCAAAAAAAAGCTTTTATTCCATCAACTGGTTACAAGTGGAGGCATGGGGGAGCGGCGTACACAGTGCTCGTCGGACGATGGCCGTTTCGCGTCTTTGTTCAATGCTTCTACGGGTCCACAACTATTCTGGTGAGTGCCTTTCGTCCTACCATTATCTTGTTCAATGAGTGTTTTTTTCTTTGAAATGAGCACCACGGATTTTTTCCTTGCTGCTAGCATTCAAACAAATGAATGGATTTGATGGACATTAACTGTTTTACCGGATAAATGAACCACACAGTGTGTCATTAACCACTGAGTGTGGATAGTGCCCAGGTTTTCCTTCTCTTATTTATTAATGATCTGATTGTGCTTAGTGGCACTGATGATGTAGACAGCACAAGCTACTAAAGCTGTTGATTGGCTGCAGCTTTGATCTAAGGTTTCAATATGACAACAGATGAGCGAACCTGAGGTTCGGTGTTCATACTAAACATAGAGTTTGGGTTTGGAGTTCTAGTGATTTACGTATTAGCACCACTCATGCGAGCAGGTGCACACGGTGCTCAACCCAGAGTGAGCCGCTCGCAGTGTTTGATCTGGTTGTGTGGTGCCCCTGAGGCTCCAGTCGCCACAGAGGTACTGCACCTCAGCCAGAGGTGTGGTATCCCATTCCCGGGTAAGGAAGAGGTCACAAATCGGTATACACACAAACACAGATAGACTCTTTATTTAGCAACACTCCATCAGGCCAGGGTTATGGCGGTCAGCTGGGGGTGGGGTTTAGTTAGTGGGAGCACACTGTAGAACGTTAGTCAGTCAGAAAGTAGGAGCGGAGGAGTGAAGACCTGTGGTCTTGAGCTGCAGCAGTTGGCCCAGGCACAGGAGAGAAGGGGTCCTAGAGCCCACGGGAAATTCGACATACACCCATGGTCTCGTTCCACAAACGGCATACCAGAGTGCAGGGACTTGGCCGCAGAAGGGGACCGGCCCCTCAACTAGCGGAGAACTAGAAGGCTGAACTAGCAAAACAGAGGTTGAGGTTACTGCAAGTGCCGAAGCCACATCCACACACATCCAGTGAAAACGTGACCACATAGGGCCAAGGGATAGAGTTCCAAGCCACCCGACAGGGTCTGTGGACACCGGCTCGGTGCTCTCTGTGTGTAGGCGTGGGACAGGAAGGAGAGGTCAGCGCTGGAAGACTACCAGAAAAGGAACATAAAAGGGTGCATCGGGTTGTGCCTCCAAACTAACCGGGATCAGCTGGAGCCCATCACAGCAGGACTCAGCACTCCTGGGGTGACATTTGATCGGTCATGTAAACCAGGAACTTTCAACAGTGATTAAAATCTTGAGATTGCATCCCTGTGTTGCCCAGTTATTTGCCTGCACCTCCAGCCCTGCACCCCGTCTTTCCATCTCCGCCATTACAGACTACTACTCCCAACAGCCCTGGGGCCCAGCTCTACCTGTAGAGAGCTATAGTAACTCAGCTGCGTCACCATCGACCCCCAGGGAACTGAAGGTCACAGGTGTAAGGGCCCAGGGACAGAGGACCTCAAATGTTCTATATGTCACAGTTGCTGTTCTGGCACAAGGGTGCAGGGGCTGTGTTCCCTGGGTGGTCTACAAGGCCCTGATGTTCCCTGCTATCCACCCCACACAGTATCCACAGCTGATGGACAGTCCACAGACACGGTCTTGGGGATAACAGTTGCTTTAATACAGCAGGAACAAAGAAAAACACGGAATATACTGTATGTTTCACGGTCTTTTGTGGGTAGGCTACAGCAAATACAGCTTGGTGTTAAATACTGAAGTGTAATTAGGGTTCTGTAGCTTTAAGAGCATGATTTGCTTCATATGTAATACTGGTATGCCTTTAGAAGCAGGTTCAGAGTCTCTTGAGCTTAGAAGGTAGATATTATAAGATTTTACAGACCTGGAGTCCTTGGGTTAATTTCACTGCTAGTTCAGACACGTGCAGTACATGTAAGCAAATGTAGATAGTTGCCCAGAGCGCTACGGGGACCGGACGGCTGGTGCGTGGACAATGGCATGAAAGCCACTAATATTGCAGTGGGGTGGGAGACCCTCAAACTTCCCCAATCTGCATGCAGTAGGGTCTGGTATATAATTAGTATGCCCTACTGTCTGAAGAGATGCACAATGTATATCTGGCCAGTGAGGATTCAGGATAGGAAGCCTTCAGCATATTGGCTGTAAAAGTCAGTAAATGGTGAAATTCTAGGCCTCGGGCCTAGCAGGAGTCTTGTGGTGAAGAGAAACTCCACATAATGTCTTCCCTCAGAGGAGACTCAGCCAGAACCAGAACATTCCAGTTCTTTCCAGACAGAGGCTTGAGAATAGCTCCACCTATTGAACCATGTGACCAAGAACTAGTCAATAGGATAACACCCAATGAACACTTCAGATTCTTACAGTTTTCACCAGTAGATGGTGCTAGAACACAACAAATGAAAAATGCTTTACTTATAACATATAACATAATATTACATATAAGTGAATGTACTTAAAGAAACAGACACAATCTGGACCGGGCCACTACACATGTGGCATCACGAACTATAATCCCCTGTAAATAATCCCCACCGCCATCATCTTATTAACAGCACCGCCAGGGTCACGGAACCAGGCCCTGTCGCCGTGACATCTCCGAGCAGAACCAAAGCCACGGCCCGGTAACAAGTGCCCCCAGGTCCTGGTGGGGCATGTCAGTTGCATTGGGGGATAAAAATAGTGTGATTGGATGTAGTGTGCACCAAACAAAAAAAAAAGGAAAAACTCTGCCCACAATCCACCGGAAGTGATCTGCTTCTGGCTGGCTGTATGTGGACAGAGAGCCGAATTGCCCAATTAGTGACTTCCATTGGGGTTCAGGTCAAGTCTGGGTCCTAAACCAAATCTTATGTAAAGTTTGGTTGAACCTGCCAAACTGAACTTTCACATGTCCACTCATCTCTAGTAGAGATGAGCAAATATTTGGAAGTTCGGGTCGGAGGGTACAGTTGAACCTTAGATAAAGTTTGGTTTGTGACCCTGACTTGATACGAACCTCAATGACAGTCATTAATTGGGCAGTTCATGTCTCCACCCACATGCTGCCAGCCATAAGCAGATCACGTCCGGATTGTGGACAGAGTTTTTCATACAGGTTTTTGCTGTCTTTTTTCAGTGCCAAGATTGAAGCTGACTCCATTGGGATCTGCTTCAAAGTGTGCACCTTTTTTCCCCATGATTTTTTGTTAAACCTTATCAGGGAAAAAAAACAAGCATAAATACAGTAGTCCTCATATGAACTGCAAAGGATAATTCCTCATGGAATTCACCAGGAAAATTTTTCTAAGCATTTTTGAAGCGATTGATGCTTGAGCTGATCTGCTCAAAAAAACTCATCAAAATACTCTCTGTGAACGTTGCTTAAGAGTATATGTGCATAGTTGTTTTTTTTAGTAGTTCTCCTACAAAATCCTTCTAAAGCCTGCTTTACATGTTACGATTCTGTATATGATATCGTATGCGATCGTCACCGCCCCCATCGTTTGTGCGGCACGTTCAATTTGTTGAATGTGCCGCGCATACGAGTAACCCCCGTCACACGTACTTACCCGTCCATACGACCTCGATGTGGGCGGCAAACGTGCACTTCCTGGAGTGGGAGGGACGTTCGGCGTCACAGCGACGTCACGTGGCAGCCGGCCAATAGAAGCGGAGGGGAGGAGCTGAGCGGGACGTAAAATCCCGCCCACCTCCTTCCTTCCGCATTGTGGGCCGGGAGCCACAGGAGGCAGGTAAGATCTGTTCATCGTTCCCGGGGTGTCACACTCTGCGATGTGTGCTGCCACGGGTACGATGAACAATCTGACGTTCAATTCATGAGAAATGAATGACGTGCGTGCGATGAACGTTTTACCTTTCAATCGCACGTAGCTGTTACACACTGCAATGTACCTTACAATGCCGGATGTGCGTCACTTACAATGTGACCCCGCCGACACATTGTAAGATACATTGCAGCGTGTAAAGCGGGCTTAAAGGTATATTAACATTGTGTATTTTTGATGAGTTATTGAAGCAGAAATTGAGCAGAATCTTCACGTTTTTGAGGGGAATTATAGATTTTTGGCTTAGTTTCTGTTACAAATACTCCTTGAAATCTCAGTTTGAACATACTCTTAATAATATATACACACAATGTTTTTTTAGGGGGCGAATGCATTTGAATGACTTTTTCAATAGGAAGAGGGTTCCGGAAAAGCCAGTATTTTTTCCTGAAGCCTCTTTTTTGGTGTTTTCATAGTGGAAAACAACTGAAAAATGGTCAGTTCAATTCTTTTAAACATCTGACTTGTTTGGAGAAGGAAAAAAACTGAACGTATGAATAGCAGGTCCTTTTTATATGGAGATGCATACAGTATATTGACTCTTTAGAGCATTTAGTTTGCCCCTTTTCACGTGTTTTTTTTAGTAGAATCCACCTGAAAAAGATGTTGTGTGCACAATCCTTAAAGCTGCTGTGAAATCTTTTGGAAATCTCTTCCAACTAATTTCTGTGACAAAAGTAACAATAGTATTAAAGAGAGTATAGTTATTATTATTATTATTATTATTATTATTATTATTATTATTATTATTATTATTATTGCTATGGTTATTCTTCTTCTTATTATTATTATGCTATGTTTAATTTATTATATATGTTCTTATTTTACTAACAATACAGTTAACCGTTGCTCTAGCCTTAAAAAAAGAGAGAAAAAAATTGAAAAGTTATGGTAATATGAATATTTTATTTTTTACAGGCAACAGATTTAAATATTTTGGATAATCTTTGAACAATGTCTCTATTGCTCCTGTTACAAATTACAAGGGATAAGAAAATCAGAGGGCTGCTATCAAGCATAGTAAATGTGAAGTGCACGTGATTCACAATTTCATAACTGTAGCTCTCAGTGGGTCACTGCATATGTAGAGCACAGCAGTTGAGATAAGTTGAGTTAGGTAATGGATGCTGTACTCTACTGTGGGGAGCGACACCATCCCGGCTGCCATAACACCCACTCCGTTGAAGACTTCTGCAGCGGCGGCTACACCCTGGCTGCGTACCACAGGTGGCGTCACGACAAACTTTCCCAATCACCCCGCTTTCCCTTACTTTTACTGCACGCTTTTGGGCAACGGAACGAGGCAAGGCCACCCATGACATCGCCTGACCCTACCCGCGATGGCCAGACAATGAGTAGGTTAACCACCTGCCCCGTGGGGCGCTGCATTCGGTGTCATGAACAGGATACTGTGCCTATCCAAACAGGTACTGTGCGCCTACAGAACTGTGTTAAACCGGTTAATTTGGCATTCATGAAAAAGGACATTCCCCATTGACCAGGTGGTACGGGAAAAAGACAGAGTGTGCCTTCGTGGGAGGAACCCATGAGTAATGCGTGAAAGAGTACTGCTAGTGAGTCACCCTTCACCATTCGATGAGGGAAGAAAAGGGGCCATGCTATGGAGAGTGGTTCCCTGAAAAGCGCGCAAACCAATGCCCCACTGCTGGAGGCGGACACCCCTATCCCGTATGACCAGTTGAAGGAGGAAGGAAAGGACTTGTTGAGTAAGGATGAGTGCTGGGACACCCTGGACACTGCACCTGTGGTCCTTGAGAAGCAGGACTCAAAACCTGACACCTTGAGAGTGGATGAGGCTCTGCAGTGCTCAGGAAAATTGCAACCACCTAGTGTTGGCGGAGACGGACCCGGCAACCTGACCAGTGTTCACCGCCCAGCTGTTACTTACACACTGACACGCTTAGTCTACCCGGGTCCTGGTGGGGTGCAGAGCTGGCAGATTCATCGCCCGTAACATCATGATGGGACTGCGGGTGAGGTAGTTAGGATCCTACCCTTGAAACCAGGGGTTCCAGAAGGTCGCTTGATCACCGTTCCGGAGGAGGACTTTGTCGCTTACCCCGCCAGTCTTCTCATCCTTGTTTGCTGCCATTGCAAGCGAGCCGGACATCTTGCCCGAGGATGTCCAGTGCTCATGCCAAACCAGGGGGTCGGGACTGGCCCTCTGGAATCACCAGCAACCAAGAAAGAATAATTGTTAATATTTTTCATATGCAGAATGTTTTCTAATTGCTGATAATTGCTTGCCTTGAAATGTTTTTGTGCTGCCCTGGCGCTGACCGGGGTGCTGAGATCCGGGGTGGTCGTGGCTCGAGGGGTTCAGACCCGGGCTCGGCACTCGCTCCGATCCTTGAAAGGGGATTATTTACAGGGGAGAAGGTTGTGACGCCAACTGCGGTTTGCAGTAATGGGAGTACCACCGCTGCTGGAAAGAGTACTGGGGCAGATGGTGTGGAGCAGCAAGGTATCAGTCCCTCCGCAGGTAGGGAAGGCCCTGGCCTCTGGGGTTTTTGGTGGATATTTGGGAGCGCAGGGTGCAGGGGAACCAGGGTACTCACTGTGGGTAGTCGTGGTGCTGGATGAGGATTATAAAGCAGACACTCACACTGAAGATAAACCAAAGACTCTGTGCATCACAGTCACTACCGGGAAGCCCATCCAGGTGTCCGCTCCCACCGGTGTTACTTGGTAATCCGGAGCCGCCTCCTTGCACGAGTTAGTTCTCTGTTGAGGCCCCTTGGCTTGAAGCTGTTAGGGCCCCGCTCACTATATTTTTAGTGTAGCTGTATTCTTGATGGCTGGCACTTGGGATTTCAGTGGGCCGCTTTACTGGAAAGCCCTATCCCCCGCAGTGTGCTGTCGCCTTCAATCTCTGAGCTCTTAGGGAAGTTCATAAAGAGACTCTCCCTCCCAGGTTAATTATCAGAATGTTGAGCAGGCTCCTGATCTAGGGTCCTGTACCCCGTTGTGCTTGGTACCGGTCAGTTCTTTTGGGTTTCTGATGCCGACAGTGCTCCTAGACTATGTCCTTCTCACCCTTTCCAATGTCTCTGCCACCGGTCCCCAACTCCTCTGGTCCAGGACCAACCTTGGTCTAGCTCCCCGGGAGGTACTAATCCAGCTCCTCACTCCTTGAGGTCTCTCACTACTCTCCTACTTCCTTCCTCCCACCAGTCTGCCTGACCCCTAGGTGGGTGGCCTTATTGCGCTTAAACATCCCACTGGTGTGTCTGACAGGTCATGATGTGAGGTGTGATTGGGATTTGTGTTGATGGCAGAGACACCAGTTTCTTAGGAACCTGGAACCATAGGGGGTAGGCCCTGCACCCTGGGTAAGGATTGCAGTACCCTGTGGCACCCTGATATACTCAGGGGCACCACATTTTGATGACCAGGGAGTGGTATTGTTGAAAATTGTTTGAAACGTTTGAAGTTATTGCTGTCTCCCATAAAGGGAAGAACATTATTTGTTAACCTGTAGCATTTATGCACATATATATAAAAATTGCGGTGTTAACTACGTTTTGTTGCAACCCGGGAGTGTTGCCATTTGAGGGAATGTGGCGCCTCTGAGGCTCTGGTTGCCACAGGGTACTGGACCTCAGTTAAGGTGTGGTGCCCATCTCAGGTAAGGGGGGGGTTAACCATCAGTGTCACCACATTTCATCTCACAGTCAGGTGCTTCCCACTGGGGAGCTGTCTTGGGCAGATGGGGGGTGGCCATATAGAGTCACGGGACCTTCCAGTCACCAGGGAGCGGGCACCATTGGGGTAGAGGTAGGCGCAACATGCTCATACACTCAGATGAGTCAGGACCATAGTTCTGACAAGACACTTCTGGAACTCTTGGACTTCACTAGGCCTGGGGCTTGGAGAGGGAGCTCAGCCCGGGTTCTTAACTGTTGATGGGGACATCCTGGGAAAAGGACACACTCTTTCTCTTCAAACACTGGTGGTGGCCCCTCACTTGCTTGGGATGGACCGGAGCCCACAAGAGCAGAAACCAGCACCTGGGTGCAGCTTTAAAGCAGTGAGTAAAAGAACCTGGAAACGCAGTTGCTGACTCAGACTCTGTTTAGTGACGCTGTCTACCTGCGCTTTGGCGCTCCCAGGGGACTGCTAACCCCCGTCATCACCCCCAGGGCCCGCTCTGCCTATGGTGAGCGACAAAATCCAGGCTGCCATAACACCTGCCCGGTGAGGACTTCTGCAGCAGTGGCTGCTCCCTGGCTGCGTACCACAGGTGACGTCACGACAAACTTTCCCAATCACCCCGCTTTCCCTTCCTTTTACTGCACGCCTCAGGGCAACGGAACCGGGCAAGGCCACCCGTGACATCTCTTGTTCCGACCGATGGTATCATGACTAAAGGGTGCTTTACATGCTGCGACATCGCTACCGATATATCATCGGGGTCACGTCGTTAGTGACGCACATCCAGCGCCGGTAGCGAAATGGCAGCGTGTGACACCAAGGAGCGATGATCAACGATCGCAAAAACGACCAAAAAAGGTACGATGTTGTTCATTGTTCCTGCGGCAGCACACATCGCTATGTGACACCGCACGAACGACAAACATCTCCTTAACTGCGTCCACCGGCAATGCGGAAGGAAGGAGGTGGGTGGGATGTTACGTCCCGCTCATCTCCATCACTCCGCTTCTATTGGACGGCTGCTGTGTGATGTCTCTGTGACGCCGCACGAACTGCCCCCTTAGAAAGGAGGCGGTTCGCCGGCCAGAGCGACATTGCAGTGAAGGTAAGTCCGTGTGACGGGTGTAAGCGATGTTGTGCTCCACGGGCAGTGATTTGCCCGTGACGCACAACCGACGGGGGCGGGTACGCCCGCTAGCGATATCGATACTGATATCACTGCGTGTAAAGTGCCCTTAAGAGTATGTCTTGCACTTGAAACGCGTTGATGTGACATTTGCTGTTATTATGAACTTTATATATACAAGAAATAAACCTTGTATGTTTTCAGCTGGATTCTCAGATTATATTTACCAGTTTGAAAATGGCTAAATTTCTATTTTGTATTTTAATAAAAATTGTGAAATAGAAAAAAATTGCCAATACATTTTTTAAAACACTTTTAACACAAAATCTTGATTTAAATTGATGTTATTTTTCTCATGAAACATTCACTTTAATCCATATTAATAAAGAAATAATATCTAATAAGAATAACTCATTAGCTGATGACAAATAGAATTAGTATCATGTTTATTAACAATTATTTTCCAAACTGCTTGTCCTCACCGGGAAATGCCACAACTTCTGGGAGCCACTACTTAGGAACCTCATAAAGCCAAACAAAACCTTATCACACAAATACAAGAAGAAATGTCTCCAACATCACGCTGTGTACAGATGGGTGTCTCTACTAATACCGCAGTCATGTCACAAGTTTATTGGACATTGACTTACAGAATTCCAATCTATACGGAGACAGTTTTCTTTTATTTCTATACCTTTTTGCCAATGAGTATTGCCAATAAAAAAATTCTCTACCAGCTGGATCTTTGCAAGACAAAACAGCATACAGTGAAGGAAATAATTATTTGATCCCTTGCTGACTGTGTAAGTTTGCCCACTGACAAAGATATGAAGAGTCTATAATTTTAAGGTTAGGTTAATTTTAACAGTGAGAGATAGAATATCCAAAATAAAATCCATAAAATCACATATTATAGATTATATAAATTTATTTGCATCTTGCAGAGAGAAATAAGTATTTGATCCCCTACCAACCATTAAAAAGCACTTTACACGCAGCGACATGTCGCTACCAAAAGCACCCGCCCCTGTCGTTTGTGCGTCACTGGCAAATCGCTGCCCGTGGCGCACAATATCGCTAGGACCCATCACACGTACTTACCTTCCTAGCGACGTCGCTGTGGGCGGCGAACATCCTCTTTTTTAAGGGGGAGGTTTGTGCGCTATGACAGCGACGTCAAACAGCGGGCCGCCAATAGAAGCGGAGGAGCGGAGACCAGCCGCATTAACGACACGCCCACCTCGTTGCCGGCAGGACACAGGTACATTGTTGTTCGTCGTTCCCGGGGTGTCACACATAACGATGTGTGCTGCCTCAGGAATGAGGAACAACCTGCGTCCAGCACCAGAAATGATTTTTGGGAAATGAACGACTTGTCAACGATCAACGATTAGGTGAGTATTAGTGATGAGCGAGTACTAAAAAGCTCGGGTGCTCGAAGCTCGGGCCGAGCCTCCCAAGATACTCGTGTACTCGGGCCGAGCAACGAGCCCAATGTTATCCTATGGGAGACCCGAGTATTTTTGTGAAATGACCCCCCGGCAGCATGTAGAAACCCTAAAAATGTCACAAAAGTCTCAGAAGAGTGCTCAAATGACATGGCAACAGCATGGGGAAGACCCCTTGAAGCATTTATCACTCAAAAGTCACAGCTGTGAACAATTTTGTCCGCGTTTCACGCCATTTGTACGGACTCACCAGAAAACCTTCCAAAATGACCCCAAAATGATTTTTCATGGCAGAAATGTTAAGGGCACATACCCAATAGTGAGATAGAGCTGGTGTATGTTACTTTTTGAGATTAATACATGAAAGATTTTACGTGAAAACATTGTGTGGCACTCCGATGTCCCTGAGAAGAGACGTACATGAAGGCCTCTTGAGTCTAATGTGCCCATTTTGAGGAAGTGACTGAGTCTTTGTAGTATTTTCCTTTGCCAGGGCAGTCCAAAATTGTGAGGTTCACCAATGCCCCTGCATACAGACGTGCATGAGGGCCTGTAAACCTGAAGTGCCCATTGTAAGGAAGTGGGTCTATTTTAGTATAGCCCTTTGCCAGGGCAGCCAAAAATTGGGAGGCTCCACGTTGTCCCTGGATAGAGACGTGCATGATGGCCTGTAAACCTGAAGTGCCCATTGTAAGGAAGTGGGTCTATTGTAGTATAGCCCTTAGGCAGGGCAGCCAAAAATTGGGAGGCTCCACATTGTCCCTGGATAGAGACGTGCATGATGGCCTGTAAACCTGAAGTGCCCATTGTAAGGAAGTGGGTCTATTGTAGTATAGCCCTTAGGCAGGGCAGCCAAAAATTGGGAGGCTCCACATTGTCCCTGGATAGAGACGTGCATGATGGCCTGTAAACCTGAAGTGCCCATTGTAAGGAAGTGGGTCTATTGTAGTATAGCCCTTAGGCAGGGCAGCCAAAAATTGGGAGGCTCCACATTGTCCCTGGGTAGAGACGTGCATGAGGGCCTCAAAACATTAAGTGTCCATTGTCAGGAAGTGGGTGTATTATAGTATAGCCCTTAGGCAGGGCAGCCAAAAATTGGGAGGCTCCACATTGTCCCTGGATAGAGACGTGCATGATGGCCTGTAAACCTGAAGTGCCCATTGTAAGGAAGTGGGTCTATTGTAGTATAGCCCTTAGGCAGGGCAGCCAAAAATTGGGAGGCTCCACATTGTCCCTGGATAGAGACATGCATGATGGCCTGTAAACCTGAAGTGCCCATTGTAAGGAAGTGGGTCTATTGTAGTATAGCCCTTAGGCAGGGCAGCCAAAAATTGGGAGGCTCCACATTGTCCCTGGATAGAGACGTGCATGATGGCCTGTAAACCTGAAGTGCCCATTGTAAGGAAGTGGGTCTATTGTAGTATAGCCCTTAGGCAGGGCAGCCAAAAATTGGGAGGCTCCACATTGTCCCTGGATAGAGACGTGCATGATGGCCTGTAAACCTGAAGTGCCCATTGTAAGGAAGTGGGTCTATTGTAGTATAGCCCTTAGGCAGGGCAGCCAAAAATTGGGAGGCTCCACATTGTCCCTGGGTAGAGACGTGCATGAGGGCCTCAAAACATTAAGTGTCCATTGTCAGGAAGTGGGTGTATTATAGTATAGCCCTTAGGCAGGGCAGCCAAAAATTGGGAGGCTCCACATTGTCCCTGGATAGAGACGTGCATGATGGCCTGTAAACCTGAAGTGCCCATTGTAAGGAAGTGGGTCTATTGTAGTATAGCCCTTAGGCAGGGCAGCCAAAAACTGGGAGGCTCCACATTGTCCCTGGATAGAGACGTGCATGATGGCCTGTAAACCTGAAGTGCCCATTGTAAGGAAGTGGGTCTATTGTAGTATAGCCCTTAGGCAGGGCAGCCAAAAATTGGGAGGCTCCACATTGTCCCTGGGTAGAGACGTGCATGAGGGCCTCAAAACATTAAGTGTCCATTGTCAGGAAGTGGGTGTATTATAGTATAGCCCTTAGGCAGGGCAGCCAAAAATTGGGAGGCTCCACGTTGTCCCTGGATAGAGACGTGCATGATGGCCTCAAAACATTAAGTGTCCATTGTCAGGAAGTGGGTGTATAGTATAGCCCTTAGGCAGGGCAGCCAAAAATTGGGAGGCTCCACGTTGTCCCTGGATAGAGACGTGCATGATGGCCTCAAAACATTAAGTGTCCATTGTCAGGAAGTGGGTGTATTATAGTATAGCCCTTAGGCAGGGCAGCCAAAAATTGGGAGGCTCCACGTTGTCCCTGGGTAGAGACGTGCATGAGGGCCTCAAAACATTAAGTGTCCATTGTCAGGAAGTGGGTGTATTATAGTATAGCCCTTAGGCAGGGCAGCCAAAAATTGGGAGGCTCCACGTTGTCCCTGGATAGAGACGTGCATGATGGCCTCAAAACATTAAGTGTCCATTGTCAGGAAGTGGGTGTATTATAGTATAGCCCTTAGGCAGGGCAGCCAAAAATTGGGAGGCTCCACGTTGTCCCTGGGTAGAGACGTGCATGAGGGCCTCAAAACATTAAGTGTCCATTGTCAGGAAGTGGGTGTATTATAGTATAGCCCTTAGGCAGGGCAGCCAAAAATTGGGAGGCTCCACGTTGTCCCTGGGTAGAGACGTGCATGAGGGCCTCAAAACATTAAGTGTCCATTGTCAGGAAGTGGGTGTATTATAGTATAGCCCTTAGGCAGGGCAGCCAAAAATTGGGAGGCTCCACGTTGTCCCTGGGTAGAGACGTGCATGAGGGCCTCAAAACATTAAGTGTCCATTGTCAGGAAGTGGGTGTATTATAGTATAGCCCTTAGGCAGGGCAGCCAAAAATTGGGAGGCTCCACGTTGTCCCTGGGTAGAGACGTGCATGATGGCCTCAAAACATTAAGTGTCCATTGTCAGGAAGTGGGTGTATTATAGTATAGCCCTTAGGCAGGGCAGCCAAAAATTGGGAGGCTCCACGTTGTCCCTGGGTAGAGACGTGCATGAGGGCCTCAAAACATTGTTCCCATTGCAAAGGAGCGGGTCTCCTGTCGTTGTAATGTCCATTCTGCAAAGAATGGGTGAAAAAATTTACCATTGGGGGTATACCTGAAACAAAGGCCTAAGTATTGCAATTTGTAACGGTCATCATCATGGTGGCGCATGAGGAGAAGGAGGAGCAGTCCAGCGATTATCCAAAGTCCAGAAGTGTGTACCCATGGGTGACTGGAGGTACATGGCAAACTTT
Source organism: Anomaloglossus baeobatrachus (assembly GCF_048569485.1). NCBI lineage: Eukaryota > Metazoa > Chordata > Amphibia > Anura > Aromobatidae > Anomaloglossus > Anomaloglossus baeobatrachus. Next base: position 641,822,255 of record NC_134356.1, on the reverse strand, counting down.
AAATTCCGCTCTCATTTGCTGGTGGTGTGGTGAAGTCTGGCCCAATCCAACCCTTGTTCATCTTGATCAGTCAGCCTGTCAGTATTTTCAGTTGACAGGCGGGTGCGTTTATCTGTAATGATTCCACCTGCGGCACTAAAAACACGCTCTGACAAAACGCTAGCAGCAGGGCAGGCCAGGACTTCCAAGGCGTAGAGAGCCAATTCATGCCACGTGTCCAGCTTGGATACCCAATAATTGTAAGGCACAGAGGAATGTCGGAGTACAGTTGTTCGATCTGCAAGGTACTCCTTCAGCATCTGGGCAAACGTAGGATTTCTTGTGGCACTACCCCGCACCTCAGGGGCTGTGGTACGTGAGGGGCTGAGAAAACTGTCCCACATCTTAAAGACTGTTCCCCTACCTCTGGCGGATTGGACTTGTGCCTCTCTCGGCTGTACGCCTCGGTTGTCCACTGATTCCTGACCTATGCCGCTAGCGTTTTGTGAGGGGAATGCTTTGCCTACTTCCGTGACTATGGCCTTCCGGAACTGCTGCATTTTGGTTGACCTCTCCTCCACGGGAATAAGAGACAAAAAGTTCTCCTTGTAGCGTGGGTCTAACAGTGTTACCAACCAGTAATGATTGTCGGCCAAGATGTTCTTAACGCGAGGGTCACGAGACAGGCAGCTTACCATAAAGTCAGCCATGTGCGCCAGACTCTTAACAGCCAGGACTTCAGTAGCCTGACCAACAAGATGACTGAACATGCTGTCCTCCTCCTCCTCCTCCTCCTCCTCCTCCTCATCTACCCTGTCCTCTGGCCAGCCACGCTGAACCGAGGATATGACTGGTGTGCATGTCATATCCTCAATTTGGCCGGAGAGTTGCTCCATGTCTTCATCCTCCTCCTCGTCATAGTCCTCCACTGCACGTTGTGATGAGACGAGGCTGGGCTGTGTGTTATCACCCACACCCACTACTGTTTCTTGCTGCAACTCATCGCGCTCCGCCTGCAATGCATCATGTTTGTTTTTCAGCAGAGACCGTTTTAGAAGGCAGAGTAGCGGTATGGTGACGCTAATAATGGCGTCATCACCACTCACCATCTTGGTGGAGTCCTCAAAGTTTTGGAGGATGGTACATAGGTCTGACATCCATCTCCACTCCTCAGGTGTTATGTGTGGAGTTTGACCCATTTCCCGACGGCTTAGGTGATGCAGGTACTCAACAACTGCCCTCTTCTGCTCACATATCCTGACCAACATGTGCAGAGTTGAATTCCAACGCGTGGGGACATCACACACCAGTCTGTGAGCCGGAAGATGCAAACGGCGCTGAAAGCCGGCAAGGCCGGCTGAAGCAGTAGGTGACTTTCGAAAATGTGCAGACAGGCGGCGAACTTTTACCAGCAGATCAGACAGCTCTGGGTATGACTTTATAAACCGCTGAACCACGAGGTTGAGCACATGGGCCACGCATGGAACATGTGTCAGCTGGCCTCGCCTCAAAGCCGCCACCAGGTTCCGGCCATTGTCACACACGACCTTTCCTGGCTTTAGGTTCAGAGGTGTGAGCCAGTGATCTGCCTGCTGTTTCAGAGCTGTCCACAGCTCTTCTGCATTGTGGGGTTTGTCACCTATGCAGATTAGCTTCAGCACAGCCTGTTGCCGCTTCGCCGAGGCAGTGCTGCAGTGCTTCCAGCTTGTGACTGGTGTGGAGGGTACAGTGGATGAGGATGCGCAGGAGGAGGAGGAGGCTGAAGAGCATGACATTCCGGAGCTGTAGAGTGTGGGTGAAACACTGACTGAGGTAGGGCCTGCAAACCTTGGTGTGGGAAGGACGTGTTCCGTCCCTCGCTCAGACTGGGTCCCAGCTTCCACAATATTAACCCAGTGTGCCGTCAACGAGATGTAGCGGCCTTGCCCACAAGCACTTGTCCACGTGTCTGTGGTTAGGTGGACCTTGGGTGAAACAGCGTTGTTCAGGGCACGTGTGATGTTTTGTGACACGTGGTTATGCAACGCGGGGACGGCACACCGGGAGAAATAGTGGCGGCTGGGGACCGAGTAACATGGGACAGCTGCCGCCATCAGGTCACGGAATGCTTCTGTCTCCACCAGCCTAAAAGGCAACATTTCCAGCGCAAGCAGTCGCGAAATGTTAGCATTTAGAACTGTGGCATGTGGGGTGTTGGCAGTGTATTTGCGCCTGCGTTCAAAGGTTTGCTGAATGGATAACTGAACGCTGCGCTGGGACAAGGACGTGCTTGATGATGGTGTTCTTTCTGCGTAGGCAACTGCAGGTGCAGGAGTGGAGGAGGCTTGTTCGCAGGCAGCATGGACAGGGGATTGGCTCGCATGCACAACCAGCGAAGACGTAGCAGTGACATCAGCAAGCACTGCTCCTCGACTCTGTTGTACTTCCCACAAAGTCGGGTGCTTGGCTGACATGTGCCTGATCATGCTGGTGGTGGTCAGGCTGCTAGTTTTGGTACCCCTGCTGATGCTGGCACGGCAGGTGTTGCAAATGGCCTTTTTTGAATCATCTGGATCCAACTTAAAAAACTGCCAGACTCGGGAAGACCTAACATTTGTACAGGCACCTTGTGTCGTCGTGTTGTTCCGGGGAACGGTTGCCTGACTTCTGCCTGGGGCCACCACCCTGCTTCTTACTGCCTGTTGTGATGCTACGCCTCCCTCCCCCTGTGCACTGCTGTCCTCGCTCTGCATATCCTCCTGCCAGGTTGGGTCAGTTACTGGATCATCCACCACGTCGTCTTCCTCTTCCGCACCCTGCTCCTCCTCCTGACTTCCTGACAATTGTGTCTCATCATCGTCCACCACAGACACGTTGCCAACTTCGTGAGAACGTGGCTGCTCAAATATTTGGCCATCTGTACAGACGATCTCCTCATGACCCACTTCAATATGAGCTGGCGAGAGGCCAGAATGTGTGAATGGAAACGTGAACAGCTCTTCCGAGTGTCCAAGTGTGGGATCATTAATGTCCGAGGAGGACGTGTACTCAGCCTGGTGGTAGGAAGGAGGATCAGGTTCAGAAATGTGCGGTGCAGTATCATGGCTACTGACACTTGACCGTGTGGAAGACAGAGTGTTTGTGGTGGTGCCAATCTGACTGGAAGCATTATCTGCTATCCAACTAACAACCTGTTGACACTGGTCTTGGTTCAAGAGCGGTGTACTGCTGCGGTCCCCAAGAATTTGGGACAGGACGTGCGAGCGACTAGATGTGGCCCTTTGTTGTGGCGAAATAAGAGCTTGCCCACGACCTCGGCCTCTGCCTGCACCACCATCACGTCCACTTCCTTGTTCCTTGCCAATGCCCTTGCGCATTTTGCAATGCTGTGCACTGCTGACGTGTATATTTACTACTTGTGCGTTATATCAAAGTTTCTGGAAATTGCACACAAGTGCAACTGTACGCTGCCACCAACAGGCACACACGTGCGGTTTTAAAAACCAAGCACGGACGCAATAAGAACCTAACAGGTTTTTTTGGGGAGCGACAATTACAGACAAGTCAGACACTATCTGGACTGTTTTACACTGTGTACACCAGCCCCAGATATGATGAAGGCTGGTATACGGTCACCACTACCCTGCCTGCCTGCCTGCCTGTATACTGGTACAATAGTCCTGACAAGGACTCTTTTGGTCACTAGCCTGTATTCAGACCTGGCTATACCCTGCCTGTATATAGCAACAATAGTCCTGAGAAGGACTCTGCTACTGTACTCCGACCTGGCTATACCCTGCCTGCCTGTATACAACTAGAATAGTCCTGAGAAGGACTTTTGGTCACACTGTTTGCAGCCCTGCAACTGAAAAAGCTATAAAGGGCCGCAAAGCTTTCCCTGAATCAGCGACACTCTCCCTGCACTCACTGTCTGGATAGCTGTGAGCAGAGCACAGCGCGCCGGCCGATATAAAGGCTCGGTCACGCTGTGCAGGCCGGCCAATCACTGCAATTCCACAACTAACAGGGCTGTGGCATTGCAGTGGTCTGCCAGCCAATCCGTGCATGAGGGCTGGCTCTCAAAAGAGCGCCAACATGCAGAAATGAAGACCACGAGTACAGCACGAGTATCGCGAGATTACTCGGTCCCCGCCGAGCAGCCCGAGTACAGCGATACTCGTGCGAGTACCGAGTAGTTACAAGCATGCTCGCTCATCACTAGTGAGTATTTCTGATCGTTAACACTCGCTCATAGGTGTCACACGCAACGACGTCGCTAATGAGGCTAGATGTGTGTCACGAATTTCGTGACCCCTAAGACATATCGTTAGCGATATTGTTTCGTGTAAACCCCCCTTAAGAGTTCTGGCTCCTACAGACACGTAGACGCTCCTAATCATAGACAACAGCATTATAGACAGCTGTCTTACATTGTCACCTGTATAAAAGACTCCTGTCCACAGACTCAATCAGTCAGACTCTAACCTCTACAACATGAGAAAGACCAAAGAGCTTTCTAAGGATGTCAAGGACAAGATCATAGACCTGCACAAGGCTGGAATAGGCTACAAAACCATAAGTAAAGGCTGCTTTACACGAGACGAAGACGATCTATCGTGCAATAGATCGTCGGGGGTCACTGTTTTTGTGACGCACATCCGGCATTGCTTGCGACGTCGGGCTGTGTGACACCTCCGAGCGACGCAGTATCGCTCACAAATTGTGCGTCGTATACTCGTCGATCAGTTTCATAATCTCGTTTAATTAAAATGGCGCCGGTTGCTTATCATTCCCGGGGTAGCACACGCCGCTCCATGTGACACCCCGGGAATGATGAACAGCAGCTTACTTCCATCCCGTGGCACCTGCCGACTATGCTGAAGGAAGGAGGTGGGCGGGATGTTTACGTCCCGCTCATCTCCGCCCCTCCGCTTCTATTGGCCGGTGGCTGTCTGACGTCACTGTGACGCCGAACGTCCCTCACACTTCAGGAAGTGGACATTCATCCCCCACAGCGAGGTCGTCCAGAAGGTAAGTACGTGTGACGGGGGTTAAATGAGTTTGTGCGCCACGGGCAGCGATTTGCCCGTGACGCAAAAATGACGGGGACGGGTACGATCGATTGTGAAATCGCACAATCGGTCGTCCCGTGTAAAGCAGGCTTAAGACGCTGGGTGAGAAGGAGACAACTGTTGGTGCAACAGTAAGAAAATGGAAGTGTGACGCCCTGGACAACAGGGGTCACAGAATAACATCACATACACACACACCCCCTCCCCTGGTCAGGAACACCCATCAAACAAAACCCTTGTTGCCTCCCTCCAGGGTCTGATGTCCACACCAGGTGGGACGGAGACAGGTGGTTGGCCCCACCCACCGAGGAGTTCACAGACCTGGAGGCGGAAAAAAGAGTCAGTTTAGTGGAGAGGAGGAAGAGAGAGGGAAGGAGAAACTGTGTGTGTCTGGGTTGGAGCCCAGGCACCATCAGCAAGGTCGGCAGACGGTGGTGGCCATCTGCAGGCGTTAGTGGAAGTCTGAGGAACCGTAGGACCGGGGTCAGGCGGTGACCCGCCGGTACCGAATCGGGGAGCGGATTGAAGCTAAGCACCAAGGCAGGGTACTCAGACCCCGACTAGGCTTGGAAGCCGCCATAATGGTCACATTCTCTGATTGCGGTCTGGACCTCAGGGGTTCATTCCCACCCAAGTCCCGTCAGAAGGCAACAGTCCAACACGTCCGGATAAGAGCCATCGCCAAGGGCCAGAGATCCAAGGGCCAGCGCCTGTGGGCAAAACGGGCTCTCCTGACACGTACAAGCCGGGGAGCGGACCACCCGTGGGAATCCATAGGAGTCAAACACTTACACACAGGTGCAGGGAAAGACAGCCATCATCAACCCATCCGGGGAGAGTGAAGACACCGCAGCCGACTGTGGGCCCCGTCCATCCAGCCGATTGGTTTACCAGAGACTCTGTTATTGACTACCTGAGTGTGTACACCAGTGCCATCCGGCACAGTGCTGCACCGGAACGCTGACCCCGCATCTGCGCTGCCTCCCCGCATCGGCACCTGCACCTATCCCCTGCTCACCAAACACCCAACCAGGGCCCCGGGACCAACAGCCCCTACCCACAGAGGGGCCAACACCTCAGCTGCTCCCCGCCATCGCTACCAGGAACCCCCATCACCAGCAGCGGTGGTGCCCACCATCACCACAACCCCGTGGGTGGCGTCACAACCGACATCCCACCACCAAACCCCCCCTTTTCACTCGTGGGCGAGGAGGCGCTGCTCGAACCCTCGGGTCCGGCCCCGTGCTCGAGCCAGTGAGGAGCAGAAGCACCGGACCTGAGCGCCAGTGAACCCCCAGACGAGCGGCGTTCCCCAAAACCCTCTCCGCCCGCGACAGAAGAAATACAAAATGAGTGTCAATCGACATCGATCTGGGGCTCCATGCAAAATCTCACCTCGTGGGGTATCCAGGATCATGAGGCAGGTGAGAGATCAGCCTAAAACTACACAGGGCGAACTTGTTAATTATCTCAAGGCAGCTGCGACCACTGTCACCAAGAAAACCATTGGTAACATATTACGCTGTAATCGCTTAACCCCTTCACCCCCGGCTGATTTTCCTTTTTTTTGCTCCCCTTTTTCCAAGAGCTGTACCTTTTTTTATTTTTCAGTCAATCTTGCCATATAAAGGCTTGTTTTTTGCTGGATGAATTGTACTTTTACATTAAACCATACGTTTTACCACATAGTGTACTGGAAAATGGCAAAAAAATTCCAAGTGAGGAAAATTTGCAAAAAAATGTCTAATTGCATGATTTTTTTTGAGATAGTTTATTCACCATTTTCACTATATGGTAAAACTGATGTATCGGTGTGATGGAATAGGTCGGTACCAGTTCCTAGACACTAAACATATCCAGGTTTTCTTTTATCTAAGGGGTTAAAAAATCAGATAATTGTCCATAAAAAGTGGCGCACTTTTTCGCCATTTTCCGCCACATGTAGCATTTTCATTTTTTGGGATCTATGGCTCAATAATGTCTTGTTTTTTGCGTCTCGAGCTGACATTTTTAATGGTACCATTTTTGCACAGATACCCTTGTTTTGATCGCCTGTTATTGCTTTTTGCACAAAATTTGTGGTGACCAAAAAACGTAATTTTGGCATTTGGATTTCTTTTGCCACTATGCCATTTATCAATAGATTAATTTATTTTATATTTTGATAGATCGGACATTTCTGAACGTGGCAATACCAAATATGCGTATTTTTTTATTTTTTAACCTTTTAATTTTCAATGGGGCTAAAGAGGGTTATTTGAACTTTAAGGTTTTTTATTTTTTTAATTTTTTAAAACTTTTTTTTTACTTTTTTTATATTACTAGTCCCCCTGGGGGACTATAAGGATCAGCAGTCTGATCGCTCATTTATTTCTACTGATCGCATCTACATAGCTGAGAACAGCAGAAATACTCACTTCGTGTCACTGACAGCAGCCGGCCGGGTGAAACAGGAAGTGAGTCATGCTAGCTACAGGAGTCATCACATGACCCTATGCTACCATGACAACCATCAGCTCACAATGATCATGTCACTGCTATGTCGATGGCGGCGGGTGAGTAAAGATTTACCGCGATCAGCATTTAAATGGTGCTGTGATATTTTCACAGCACCATTTAAGGGGTTAATAGAGACGGGTGAACACGGATCCATTCGTGCCTGTGAGGATCACATGTCAGCTGTACAAATCTGCTGATGTGTGCTCGGATCCCCGCCGACTGCCGGTAGCAGCCTGTGGGAATTACATTATGGTGGTTTAGGATATAATATTACTGCCCGCGATCGTTAAAGGATTAAAATCCTTTAGTGCCCGCAAAGTCCCACTGCTCAAAAAGCCCATGTGCAGCCGACCCATCTGAAGTTTGCCAATGAACACCTGGACGATTCTGAGAGTGATTGGAAGGAGGTGCTGTGGTCAGATGAGACAAAAATTGAGCTTTTTGGCATTAACTGAACTAGTCGTGATTGAAGGAAGAGAAATGCTGCGCTATGACCCAAAGAACACCATCCCCATTGTCAAGCATGGAGGTGTAAACATTATGTTTTGGGGGTGTTTCTCTGCTAAGGCCACAGGACTATTTCACCGCATCAATGGGACAATGGATGGAGCCAGGCAGCGTAAAATCCTGAGGGACACCTCCTTCCCTCCAACAGAACATTAAAAATGGGCAGTGGCTGGGTCTTCCAGCATGACAATGAGCCAAAACATACAGCCAAGGCATATCATAAACTGAGGTATGTGTGATACAGCTTTTGTCAGTTGATATACAGGTTTTGAAAGCTATTTGTCTTCAGTCTACAACCTGTACTGACACGTGACTAGGACAGGCAGCAGATTAAATTGATATTTTATCTAATTCTTGGAAAACTTCTTTAATGAATCCAGTGTGTCTAACAAGTGATGTCCATTTTTAGTTAAAAGAAAAAATGTTTTGTTACCATGTTAGCCAGTTGAAAAATGATTGATTGCTCTCAGTGAGAGAAACAAAATTATAATTTTGTAGTTGTGATACCTTTTAATGATGTTACAAAGCAAGCTTTCGAGACTCCTTAGGTCTCTGATGAAGAGACCTAAGGAGTCTCGAAAGCTTGCTCTGAAACATCATTTTATTTTATTTTAGTTAGCCATTAAAAGGTATCACAACTACAAATCTATAATTTTGTTTCTCTCACTGAGAGCAATCAATCATTTAACAAGTGTTGTGTACTTCTGTGCTCCTCGTCAAAAATCTTACTCCAGTTAAAGACTGGAGTAAGATTTCTGGCATACTGAATGGTGCAGCTGATCATCAATTAGATGAGCTGAGGCATCATGCACCGATTCCACCTCAGCTTGTTATTTTAGAGGAGCTAGGCAAAACTAGTGTAAAAATGACTCAAGAGTCCATTTTTCACATTAATGAGTCCAAACTGCATTATTTGAATTTCTACAAAAATATCTCTTTAAAGCAGTTTTCATGTCTTTATTCCTTAAACTGTAGATTAGTGGATTTAATGAAGGAATGACCGCCAGAAAAAGTGAAGAAAAAATCTGGTCAACAGTCTTAAAATGCGTCGTAGATGGCATCATGTACACAAAAAACAAAGTGCCATAAAAAATGATGATAATTGTTAGGTGTGAGGAGCACGTAGAGAATGTTTTATGTCTTTTCCCCTCGGATTTCACTCTTAGAACATTCAGGATTATTTTAGAATAGGACAAAATAATGCACAAGAAGGGGCAGAAACCCATGAAGAAGGTCTCCAAGTAGACGGTAACTTCGGTGATCAATGTGTTCCCACAGGATATCTTCAGCATTGGCTTTATGTCACAGTACAGTTGATCTATCCCTTTTGAGTTACAAAAAGGTATTTTTGATGCCACAATTGTTACAAATATCGAATTGCTGCAGCCAGAAAGCCAACTAGCCACCACAAATAAAACACATATGTTCTGCTTCATTAAAAGTGGATAATGTAGCGCTTTACAAATGGCCACGTAGCGATCATAAGCCATGACAGTAAGCAAAAATATCTCGGTACAAGCAAGGGCGGTGAAAAAATAAAACTGAATGAAGCAATGGTTGAAAGAAATGGAGTTATCACCACTGAGAAATATATCCAGAAGCTTTGGGACAGTGACAGAGCTGTAGCAGATATCCACCAGAGAGAGATTGCGAAGGAAAAAATACATGGGGATATGTAGGTGAGAATCCGTGAAAATTAAAGCAATTATGGCTGAATTCCAAAGGAGACAAATCATGTAACACAATAAAAAAATGGAAAAGAGAATCATATTTTCACCACCGTAACTGCTAAATGGTAGCAAATAAAAATCAAAGTCAGAGGTCAGGTTGGCCATCAGGTCATATATTTGCTGTCACTCTGAAATCAGAAAAGAGCAGAAAAGAACAATCATGATAAACACACAAATAAAGTCTCAATAGTAGATGCACTAATAGTAATGTGGGCAACTAAATTTAATAACTGATACTCCATTAAAAAAAACTTTCTAAGGCATTGAAAAGTCTCACAAGATGAGTATACTTAGGCCAAAAATAGATATTGATTAGTGATGGGCGAACCCGAACTGTAAAGTTCGGGGTTTGTACCGAACACATAGTGTTCATGCACATGATCCCGAACACGGAGCTCATGTTACAGTTCGGGTCCAGCTTGGGTCCAGGGGCTGTAAAAAAAAAAAGCACATTATTAAAAAAACATTCTGATTATACTTCGAGGTCCTGCGACACGCCCTGCATACTCTGTCTCCCGGCCACTTCTGCTTCCGCGTCTGATTATTGCTGTGCCCCCAGGTAACAACCACTGACTAAAGGACCTTCCATGATTTCATAGCCAGGTGGCCAGTCTGGTGTGAATGTTGTACAGACATTGGCTTACAGACTGGTCACATGGCTAAGATGTCATCGAAGGTCCTGTTAGCTTCTGGTGGTATTCACTGCACTGCTTGTCACTCGACAATCTTTGGCTGTTTTTGGCAATTTCACAGTGATGTCAGGGTTCACTTGAGTCCATGGCTCATGGACTCGGGTGAACTTTGACTGTCACTGTGCAAGTGTCTCATTGCATCACCCTGCACGATACACACTCTCCCGACAGGAGCAAGTCGGCTGAATTTATTTCCATGCAGCTGAGCAGCCCCTGTCCAGAGAGTGTCAGGCCATGTGGGGTTATGCAATGTGAGAATTCATGAATCAAATGCAAGTAGAATCATACCCTCAGTGTCAGCCTGCTTCTCGCTCTGTACAGAGCGATGAAGCAGAACTGACATTGCTCTACCTGCTTCTCGCTCTTTATACGTCTGAACAGAGCGATGAAGCAGAGCTTACATGGCTTTCCCTGCTTCTCCCTCTGTAGAGACATTTGTCTTTACAGAGTGATTAAGCAGACCTGACATGGCTCTCCCTGCTTCTCGCTCTATAGAGACACTTTTCTGTACAGAGTGATGAAGCAGACCTGACATTGCTCTCTGTGCTTCTTGCTCTGTATAGACGCTTGTCTATACAGAGCGATGAAGCAGAGCTGACATCGCTCTATCTGTCGACTATGTCGGATTTAGGATTTTTAATAATAAAGATGGCGTAAATAAATGTTTTTTATGTTTTATTTCTAATAAAAAAAATCTATTTCTATGTGTTGTGTTTTTTTTTACTGTTAACTAGAAATTCATGGTGGCCATGTCTAATTTGGCTTAACACCATGAATTTCAGGCTTTGTACCAGTTAAGAATAAAAAGCTGGTATTAACCCCTTTATTACCCAGCGTGCCACCGCCATCAGGGCCGCTTGGCGAGCCGGATAAAACGCCTGGAAATGGTGCTAAGAAACAATGCGCCAATTCCAGGGGTGGCTGTGGGCTGTGGTTTTTAGCGTGGGGGACTCAGAACACTCGGGCCTTACCACACTGAGAATCTCAGCCTCCAGCTGCTTGGCTTTACCTGACTGGTGATCAAAATATGGCGGGTGCTCACGCGTTTTTTTTTTATAATTATTTTTTTTAAATAATAAAAGAAAATTAATGGGCTTCCTGTATTTTGATAGCCAGCCAAGGTAAAGCTAGGCAGATGGGGGTGACAGCCTGTAGCCATCCGCTTTATCTGCACTGAAAATCAAAAATATTGTGGAGCGCTACGACATTTTTTTAAATTATTTATTTATTTTTACACTACTATATATGTGTGAGAGACCCAACAGCCAATCACAGATGCTGTCACATAGAATGGGAGTCTGTGATTGGCTGTTGGAGTAACCTGGAATCTGCCCAAACATTCTAAATGCTAGAATGTATGGACTGGTTTCAGGTTACACCAGCATCCAATTACAAATTCATTCAAAGAGATTTGATATTAAAAAGCCAATTGTTACGCTAGGTATGGGGTCTACCAAGTAAACAGTGAAAAGGAAGGGAAACCTTTTGTCTAGGGAAGGGGGAGATTATGACCCCTGACAAAACCTACTGCTGGACCTTGGTATTCCTCATCCCCCAGATAGGTTCCTCATATATGCGCTGAGCCGGATACCTGGCTCTAGGTATCCCTAGTGTTTGGCCATAAATAGGAAATGGGTGATATGAGCTCTTCACCATCCCCACTAAACACTGAGGAAGACACAAGGAGGACACACAGAGGGAAAATGCATGAACTACTTATCCACAGATGACTCAGACAGAAGCTCAGCAAAGTTTCAGCAACAATACCACAGATGAGTACAAGCCACCTGCCTACATCCAGAGCTTGAATGAACTGAATATCAACAGCACAAGCCCAGAGAAAATGAACGCATTCAAACCCAACAGGAACTACAGATGATTGGCAGCTGAAGGTAAGAGGAGCTTTGCTGGGTCTTAAAGGGAAAAGGATGAAAACCCAGCAGAGAAGATGCCTAGTACACTGAATGCTGACAGTATCAGCATTTTGCGCAGCCAAATGCTGTGACCTTCTATTGCGGGACACCACATGACTGTCTGTCACTCATGACACCAGTGCTATAATTAATATGGAGGGGATACCGCATTATTACACCCCTTAAACCCACATAAGCAAAAGACTAGTCATTGTGATGTTAAGGCATACACAGTGTTTGATGGGGAAAAACGTCAGCAAATAAAAAACAAAGTGTTGAATGGCCAAACTTAATTTAATGGGTGTTCTGCGTGTAATAAACTAATCCGGGTGTTTTAATGCGATTTACAGCCTGTATTGGTGCCTTAGGCCCCCTTCACATGTCCGTGACTCCGGTACATATGACGTCCATTTTCATATGTACCGGAGACACGGTCATACTGTGGCGCCCTTGAGGCTTCAGTCGCCACAGAGTATTGCACCCAAAATTGGGTGTATTGCTAAACCCGGTTCCTGAAGAAATCAGTCCCGGTTTCACCACATTACACACTCAAATACACCCAAGGTAGCCCTGTTCCCATTGGGGACTGGGCTAGGGTTGAGCAATAAAGGGGTTATTGACACAGAGGCATTTTCAGGATGCCCTCAACAGGGGCCCCAGTCCCACTACCTTAGAACCTGGGAGGGGGGGAAGTGCAGCCAGCAGGGGGAGTCAGGAGCCAAAGCAACAGTTAGGCAGTTGTCCAGCAGGAGAGCAGCGGAGCAGTTGCATCTACAGGTGCTCCAGTGGGAAGTAGGAGACGTTCACAATGGTTGCCATGGGGAGAGGGAGCTCTGCTCCCTACGGAACCGATGACACACAGGCTGGCAGGACCCTAGGGAAGATCACACTTCACGTTATCTTTCCAGAATCTGCCTGGACAGGGACGGTTTCAAGCCTTCCTGAGCACACAGCACCCGACAACACAGTGCCATATAGGATCCGGGGCCTCGCTTCAAGCCGGACCCCATATCGGAACTGCGGCACCTGCATATAGGGACAAGAGTACATTTCGAGAAACCCAGGGTCCCCTCGTAGCTTCAAGCCAGGGGATCGACAGACAGGCATTATAAGGACAAACCCCCTGAACACCAAACCGGACTGATCTCTAAACGGGTTCGGGTTCGACGGAGGCGATCACAGCAAGTGACCGGTATTACCCGGGTGAGCTTCACAGCACTAAAAGTGAGTTAGAAAAGAACCTGGAACTGCAGCCATAGACTCTAACACTTTATTACCGGTACTGCCTCTCCCCGCCGCCATTACTACACCCCTCATCATCCTCCCCGGGGCCTCTACCTGTGGAGAGTGATACCATCCCTGGCTGCTACTAACATCTGCCCTGGAGGACAGTGACAGCAGCGGCAGCTCATTCCCTGGCCGCATACCACAGGTGGCGTCACGACAAACACCTCAACACTACCCTCATCATCATCCTATCCCCCAGCCATCTTCTGTACGCCTCAGGGCAACGGAGCCGGGCTAGGCCGTCCGTGACAAGCGACAGACGACGGCCCAGCGACGAGCAGGTTAACCACCTGCCCCGTGGGGCGCTACAATACTGAGACCCATTAAAATCAATGGGTGTGCGCACACATCAGTGTTTTCACAAGGACGGTGTGTCTGTATGGATTACACGCGTGTCCATGTGCTCCTGCACAGAGACAAGTCCGGATTTCTCTGGCAGCACTGACTTAACATGGACCATACACTGATGTGATCCGTGTAGATTCAGTGTGACACGTACTGCAGAAAAGAAGTGTCTTTGAAATAAAATGCTTTTCTATACTCCCCTTGCTCCAGCGCTTCTATCTTCGGCACTACTGTTGTACCGCCCCGGGGCTCGGCCGGCTGCCGAGCCGCTCGGACTTGCTCGTTGGTGGGTGGCTCGAGCTCCTCCCGGACCCGGGGGTCACGTTGCTCTGAAGGGAAGCTGGCGCTACATATAGGGATTTCGGTAGGGAAGGTCCACGGCCGAGGCTGTGGCGTTTAGGGATGTAAGTTCAATGCGCCACCCACGGGTTGTGGTGAATGTGGACACCACTGCTGCCGTTAACTAGGCTCCTGGGGACAGTGTTATGCAGCCTGGTGTTGACCCCTCCATTGACAGGGGATGATGGTCCCGGGGCCCGGTAGTTGTGAGGTGCGGGCGGGATGGTGCGGTGCACGGCCCGAGGGCACTGTTGTACTCACTATGACAGATACACCGGAGTCTCTGGTAAACTAAAAAGGATGGTGGTCGGTGCCCGCAGCCGACTGTGCTTTGCCCCTTTCTCCCCGGCTTTATGTACGTCGGGGAACCCGTTTGCCCGCAGGCGCTGGTCCATGGGATCTCTCTGCCTGTGCAGTGGCTTTATATCCCCCTCGGTTGGCTGTTGCCGTCTTTTGGGTCTTGAGACGGGAAAGGACCTAAGGTCCAGACCTCAATCAGTGAATTCGACGTGGTCCAGTGGCTTCTGGACCTCGTTCTGGGTCTGAGTACCCCTCCTGGTGCTCCGGTTTCCAGTTGGTTCCCCGGTTCGGTACCGGCGGGCCACTACCCTGTCCCGGTCCCTTACGGTTCCACTAGCCGTCTTCCCGACTCCTGCAGGTGGCAACTACCGTCTGCCTCCTGGTCACAGGGTATCCGGGCTACGACCCAGATCCCTGACAGACGTTTACACTTTGCTACTACTCTCCTCTCCTCCCTAACAGATCTGCTGTGTTTTCCCGCCTCAGGCTATTCGAACTCCTCGGTGGGCGTGGCCAACCGCCTGGCCCCGTCCCCTGGTGTGAACGTCAAGACCTGAGAGGGGTGACTCAGGGTTTTTAGGTTGGCTGGTTACACCTTTTTAGGGGCTGGTGTTTGTGCAGGGAGTCTACCTGTGACTACCTGGCTAGTCCAGGGCGTCACACTGTCATTTGCTTCGGAAGCAGCAGCAGCGCCGGAGACAGGAGCACCATGGACAGGTAAGTATAGCAGTTCACGCTGTCTGTGTGCTGTGACAAGGATAGCACAGGAACAGTATACATGTGCCAAAATCATGGCACATGGATGGGCCATACGCAGCTTAACACGGCTTTGCAAAACACAAACATTTTTCACGGACATGTGAAGGGGGTCTTAGGAAGGGTTTTTTTTTGAGAATATCAAGAACAATCATGAGTCAAGTGGTTTATGGCTGAAAGAGAGCCAGTCACTTGCCATAAATATGGTACTTCTTAGCCCTCTCTTGTGTGTAAATGTAGTCTCTTTTGCCAACAGGGTATGGTTCTAAAATACACTCATAGAGGAGAGATGATGGACATGGCTGCTTGGATAAAAATACTACATTTACACACAGGGATGAGTAGGTCAAATCTTTGAAATGGAGAGGTGCAGTAACAAAAGGATAAACAATGCCAGAAAAAAGCAAGTACAAAAATTACAAATTTATGGCAAATCATAGATCCTATTTAGAGATCTATCCCACTACAGAAATTTATGTAATATCCATAGAACAATCTATAAATGTGGGTTCATTAAACATATTTAGGTACAGAATCAATGAAGATGACGGATGCGCCATTACTCCCCTTTTATTTTGGCTGAGATATCCTAACATGAGTGACGTAAATGACCCACCAAGAAAAAAACAAATCTTTTCCATTACTCACAATCCTTAAAATATTTTTTCAATAGCAGTCATCTTGTTTTATTAATCAGAGGATATGTTGATGACGCGCCCACAGGGTCGGAGGGCACCCGTTACCGGGCCGCGGTTCTTCTCCTGGGACGTCGCGGTGTCCCTGCCCAGTTTCGTGACCCCGGTGGTGTCAATAAAAGGCTTTTGGGGAATGGTGGTAGTTGTTCATGACTCCACCTGTGGTATGCAGTCAATATGAGCAACCGCTGAAGGACTTCTCTCTTCTGGGGTGGATGGTGACGCAGTTTGGGTGTTTCAGCTCTCCACAAGTAGAGCTAGGCCCCAGGGAGGATGGGAGTGGCAGTAGTCGCCTATGGTGAAAGGGCACGTTGATGGGAGCGCCGGCAGGGACGAGACAACACAGATGATGCAGTTCAAGTTCTTTACTCACGGGAATCACACTGTTATTGAAGTACCGGGCTACACTATGATGGGCCTCAGCCGATCCCGGATACTTCGGAAGTCGAGGTCGGTGTTTCCTGCTGTGCATCATCTTTTGATAGTTTCCCTCCACCCCAGCTCCTGGGCTGTGGATTGGGTCATGGGTGACTTCCGCACTCCCCGTGAGCCCTTTGATCCCCCTTCTTTACTAAGAACCTTGGTCGAGCCTCCAGCTCCAGACCATGGGCCCCGAACTGTCCGTGTCTTTGCTTGTTCCTGAACTCCTTGAGTGCGTCCTGACGCTTGCTGCGCCTGGACCCGACTCACTGTTGTGTGTGAGATGGCTCCTAACTTCCCAATTGGTGTTCTGCCTCCCAGGTTCTTGAAATAGTGGGCAAGAGTTCCCATACCTCATGATGGCCACCCCAGCACCTACCCTAGCCCAGTCCCAGTGGAAGAGCTCCCATGTTTGTGTTGGATAAGTGTGTTTGTGGTTGTTACCAGCAATGACCTCCTCCGTATCCGAGATGAATACTGTACCTTAAGTGAGGTGCAGTACCCTGCAGCGCCTGAAGCCGCAAGGGTGCCACATTGAGCCCAAAATAAAGTAATTCAGACATCATTGAAATGTAGATTATTATAAGTGCATCTTCTCTCTTTTTTCAGGTTTTTTAATTGGGGATTTTAGTGCAGAGACATCCATCCATGAAAATTTTGGGGCATATCCTGGATATACCATAACTATCTAAAACACATTCACTTTTTCCCAGTTTCTTGCATGAATCTTTCAGATTTTACAATCACAAAAGAGAGAATGGAAAAATAGAAAAAAAAATAGAATCTACATTTCTGTGTGTCAGTGCATTAGATTATATACAAGGAGAACAATAGGTTTAAAGGGAATCTATCAGCAGGTTTTTGCTACATCATTTGAGAGCAGCATGATGTAGGCAAAGAGATCCTGAATCTAACTATGTATCACATAGATTACTGGGTGCAGACGTTCTGACAGAGCTTTTAGATGTAGCAGTGCAGGAGAACTGAGAAAGCTTTCTCCGCCCACACCAGGCTCTCAATAGAGATTGTACATTCATAATGAGGTGTCAATCAGAGGAGGGGGCATGCTGGACTGCCCTGCAAGTGATATTGTAGTCTGAGCAATGATAATCACTAGGTGAAAAAGACTTTAGTTTAAGTAAAAAAGAGCACACAGCCTGATAATAGAGGCATACAGATAGGTCCAGAAATCTTTGGACAGTGACACAATTTTCGCGAGTTGGGCTCTGCATGCCACCACATTGGATTTGAAATGAAACCTCTACAACAGAATTCAAGTGCAGATTGTAACGTTTAATTTGAAGGTTTGAACAAAAATATCTGATAGAAATTGTAGGAATTGTACACATTTCTTTACAAACACTCCACATTTTAGGAGGTCAAAAGTAATTGGACAAATAAACCAAACCCAAACAAAATATTTTTATTTTCAATATTTTGTTGCGAATCCTTTGGAGGCAATCACTGCCTTAAGTCTGGAACCCATGGACATCACCAAACGCTGAGTTTCCTCCTTCTTAATGCTTTGCCAGGCCTTTACAGCCGCAGCCTTCAGGTCTTGCTTGTTTGTGGGTCTTTCCGTCTTAAGTCTGGATTTGAGCAAGTGAAATGCATGCTCAATTGGGTTAAGATCTGGTGATTGACTTGGCCATTGCAGAATGTTCCGCTTTTTTGCACTCATGAACTCCTGGGTAGCTTTGGCTGTATGCTTGGGGTCATTGTCCATCTGTACTATGAAGCGCCGTCCGATCAACTTTGCGGCATTTGGCTGAATCTGGGCTGAAAGTATATCCTGGTACACTTCAGAATTCATCCGGCTACTCTTGTCTGCTGTTATGTCATCAATAAACACAAGTGACCCAGTGCCATTGAAAGCCATGCATGCCCATGCCATCACGTTGCCTCCACCATGTTTTACAGAGGATGTGGTGTGCCTTGGATCATGTGCCGTTCCCTTTCTTCTCCAAACTTTTTTCTTCCCATCATTCTGGTACAGGTTGATCTTGGTCTCATCTGTCCATAGAATACTTTTCCAGAACTGAGCTGGCTTCATGAGGTGATTTTAAGCAAATTTAACTCTGGCCTGTCTATTTTTGGAATTGATGAATGGTTTGCATCTAGATGTGAACCCTTTGTATTTACTTTCATGGAGTCTTCTCTTTACTGTTGACTTAGAGACAGATACACCTACTTCACTGAGAGTGTTCTGGACTTCAGTTGATGTTGTGAACGGGTTCTTCTTCACCAAAGAAAGTATGCGGCGATCATCCACCACTGTTGTCATCCGTGGACGCCCAGGCCTTTTTGAGTTCCCAAGCTCACCAGTCAATTCCTTTGTTCTCAGAATGTACCCGACTGTTGATTTTGCTACTCCAAGCATGTCTGCTATCTCTCTGATGGATTTTTTCTTTTTTTTCAGCCTCAGGATGTTCTGCTTCACCTCAATTGAGAGTTCCTTAGACCGCATGTTGTCTGGTCACAGCAACAGCTTTCAAATGCAAAACCACACACCTGTAATCAACCCCAGACCTTTTAACTACTTCATTGATTACAGGTTAATGAGGGAGACGCCTTCAGAGTTAATTGCAGCCCTTAGAGTCCCTTGTCCAATTACTTTTGGTCCCTTTAAAAAGAGGAGGCTATGCATTACAGAGCTATGATTCCTAAACCCTTTCTCCGATTTGGATGTGAAAACTCTCATATTGCAGCTGGGAGTGTTCACTTTCAGCCCATATTATATATATAATTGTATTTCTGAACATATTTTTGTAAACAGCTAAAATAACAAAACTTGTGTCACTGTCCAAATATTTCTGGACCTAACTGTAGTTGATTTTTGTTTTTAACCCTTACAGCATACTGTCCTCAGATTACATAGCAAAACCCTGCTGACCGATGCTCTTGAAGAGAGGTTTTATGACAGAGCTCAAACGTCACATACAAAAGCTAAATATACCATACTATTTTCACCTGCCGTGGATTATTTGTATTATTTATTGTCTATGAGCAAATTTGACAAAATTTGAAAAATGCAGTTCACTCAAATTTTACCATGAAATTTGATTCAGGTCAAATTTTTGCATGTTCTCATCAGACACCATTGCATAATAAACAGAGGTAAAATAAAGTAAAAAAAGATTATACTCACCTAGCCCTAACCTGTAGCGCAGAGCAGCTCTGTTTCGATTGACTTCTTTGGCCCAGTCACTTGTGCAGAGATGACTTGCCCATCTTCAGCATCTTTCGGTAGACATCTTCGGCTTCCGGAGTCTGCAGCATCTCCTGCTCTGACTGTGCGACCATGATGTTAAGATGTTTGGCAATACCCACCACTCAACGCCACGATATGTTGGCCTAATCAGAACAGGAGATGCCAAAAATGCAGCAAGATGCCAAAGATATTCAAGTAGATAAGAAGGAGAACTGTGGAAAAAAAGCGCAATAGGGTCTTACCCTTATAGGCACAGGGCAATGGAGGGGGGAGCAATTATACTCACCAAATGCAGTTGTGACAGTCACAACTACTATGATCGCATGTACCAATAAGATCCAGGCAGCGGCAACCCAGTGGCTGATAACAGAGAATTTTGATAGAAGAAGGTTTCTATACCGCGCCAAGGACCACAATTATGGATGTCAGATTAATGAGGCTTTATTATATCATAGGTCTACGCGTTTCAGGAGCTCTGCCCCCTTCCTCAGGACCATAGAACAGACCACATCAAATCTCCCATAGAACAGACCACATCAAAAGATATTCAAGGGCATACTACACCGGTTACCAGACCAAAAAATACTGGAGTTGTGGAAAAGTTAAGGGTAAGATGTAAAATTCCATTTTTTTAAAAAAAATTTAAAGCAAATTCTAAGCAATTATCTCATATCTGCATTCTGTCTATTTATCCATTGTATACATATAGTGTGAAAAATGCATAAACATATTATAATTTTCCCTTGGAATTAAAATAATATAGAAAAACAAAGAACACAAGATTTACTTACATCACAAAAAACGCACGCTTTAGATTTTCTTTATGGTCTTTAAATGCAATAGACATGGTTTGATAAAGAATCACTAGATCTCATATAAGGGATAATGGCTTTGATGTATTATATATGTACCGTATGTTCTCTAGGGAAGATATAATTAGGTGTTTAGTGACTTCTTATACTCAAAGGCATTTCACACTTAATAACAATTTAATAATGATGGACTTGTCATAGCAGAAATTTAAAAAGTCATGTTGAACTCCCAAAACAATAAAAAAGGTTCCCATGTGTACCAAATATTGAACTAATACAAAAAATGTGATTTTTTTTTTTTTTGGGGGAGTTCCGAATTCTAAAAGAAATGTATGGAATCATTATCGATTAAATTAACCCACACACATTTTGATTGATGTATATTAGAAATGGAGCTCTATTATATTACTGGATTGTGAGACTACATTCATTCAAGCAAAATCACTTTTTTTAGAGATCAGCATTTAGGCTATACTGGTAATGTATCTCAGTATTATTCAACCTGCAATACAATATACAACCGGTGGTTGATTGTGGCACTATTTATAGAAGAAAGCAAACATCACCATTGAATCACTGTAATTTTAAAATCTCCAAGTTATTTGGAAAAGGAATTCTTCTAAGTCTAATTATTTTATTATAAAAAAGCATCTTAGTCCATTTTGAAATCGACGATTCTCACTGCGACCAGCTCTTGATGTCGGCTGTTCCACATGTTGTCACGGTAAGGAAACCTTGTCTCCTTTGGAGATTGAACACTTGTTTGTCCAGAGGGAGGCAGAGTCTTCTGGTTGTTTTAGGGGTCTTTCATGAAACAACTTTTAACTGTAACGCCAGCGCCCCCACTATCATGGGGTGTGAAGTGATCACTAGGGACAGGAGAGCCTAAACTGGCCCTCAACCTAGGGGCTCCTAATCCCAAAGGTACATCTGAAGGTAATGATGCTTGGGCCGCCTTCCTAACCCTAGCTCCTGAGAAACCCTGGTATAGGGGTTCCAATCCCTCCACCCAGGAGAGGGACGGGACAGGAGTGGATAATCCCACACAAATAAACAGACAGGGGAAAACCAAAACTCAAACTCACTGGAATCACTCACAGAGGTGTAGACAATGCATGATCAACAGGAAACTAAAGAAAGGGAGAAAATAATCAGAACACTTGAGCATTTCCACAACACACCAAACAGCTCAAAAAAGTTCACCAGCAACTGGATATCAAAGCACAAGGACTGGGATACATAAAACTATCATCAGCATGGGACACCAGGCTCCACCATCTTAAAAAGTACTGAGGCGACTGTGGTAGGTCTACTGCAACATGTGACTCAAGTAGTATTCTAAAGGCTAGCAGAAATTAACTCCTGCAAACCCGATTACTAACAAGAGCATAGCTGGTTGACACCCGAGCCAAACACCGTGTGACGTTACCCATCCCTCTACATGGGGCCTCTGAACCCTCAGGATCAGGTCTCTCTGGATGATGGCGATGCAATGCCCTAACCAGACACTCTGCATGGAAACCAGCGGCAGGCACCCAAGGCATTTCCTCAGGACCATAACCCTACCAATGAACCAGGCACCAAAAAGAGAGATGGACGAGCCCAGAATTAACAACTCTCGATACCTGGAACTCCAAAGAACCATCAACCAAGACTAGAGGTGGAGGAACAGAAAGAAGAGTTCTCGAACTTACAAAGTTCTTTAACAGAGACTTTTGGAAACATTGTGGATCTTATATGATGATGGTAAGGCAAGATGGAAAGCCAACGGGTTGATGACAGCCGTAATTCTGAATGGACTGATGAAACAAGGACGTAACTTATGTCAGGATACCTTAAGCTTATTGTTTTTGTGGACAACCACACCAGATCACCGACACACAGGTCCGGACCTGGCAAATGCCCACAGTCAGCCACATGCCTATACCTAGAGCCCATGCTCAGCAAGTGCTGCTGAATTTTTTTCCCATGTAGATGATAATACGGAGCCAAACTGGTCCTCTTTTGGTACCCCTGAAGAGTGCCCTTTCAGAAAAGTACAGAACTGGGGAAGGTGACTATAAACACAAAAGAAATGGAACATACCATAGGACAAGGTGGCCATTATTGATAGCAAATTCAGCCAAAGGAAGGAACGAGGACTAGAGATGGGTGGGCCCAGACTGTAAAAGTCCAGATTCATGCAGTTTCAAATGTACCTGAGTGTCTGGCCCGGGACCAGAGTTCTCAGGAAATTCTTGGTAATGATCTAGATCTGACAACTCGGGAAATAAAAAAAAAAAAAGGAAAAATAAAGAAAATAAGAATAAAGCAAGCACGTTATACTTACAGGTCTCAGTGCGGCTGTACAATACTTCTGGGGCCACTCATTTATAGTCCTTGCATCTGTGATTGGTTGCAGTCATATGTGCCCCCCAGCCTGAGTGACAGCATTTTTGACTGCTTTCAATCTCAGACCCTGTCTGCAGTTCTATTGTGGTATATAAAAAAAGTAATAAATTGGCAATGGGTCCCCCCATATTATGATGCCCAGCACAGATAAAGCAAATGGCTACAGGCTGCAGCTCTCAACCGTGCGCTTAATCTAATGGATGCGACAATCCTGGGTGACTGCAGGGTGATATTTTGAGGCTGGGTCTCTCCAGCCTGAGAATACCAGCCCCCAGCTGTGGGCTTTAACTTGGCAAGGTATCAATATTGGGGGGACCGCACGCTTTAAAATAATAATTAAAAAACAGCATGGGGTTCCTCTTATTTTGATACCCAGCCAAGAAATGTACAGCTGGGGGCTATAGCCTGTAGCCGTAGGTTTTATCTGTGCTGGGCATCATAATATTGGGGGGGGGGGCAACATCATTTTTTTATTTATTTATTTATTGCACAATAGACCAACAAGACTCAAGTGGGTGGGGGAAAGAAGCAGTGCATATGCATGAGGCTAATGAGTGGCACCAGAAGTAGAAGGGGCCACGGGAGCAGGTACGGATGATCCTGGTCTCCTTCTAGGTTAGTGGGCGGGACCAGCTTGGTTAGTGAGCCTGGCCATGTTTTCTCCCTTCCACTACAGGGCTCCTGAGACTGGTCGCTACAGGGTATTGTACATTATGTATTTTATAATGTCCGTCCATCCTGGGCAGGAAGAGGTTAAGGTCTGGTAAGTTTTGTTTTTACATCACACACCTTTGCAAACACAGACAGCCAGTGCCTCACACAGAGACAAAGGGAATTCCCGGTGACCATTACAACGGGCTGGAACATTCCTCAGGTGGGAGCATGAGCAGGAGTGAGTTACAAGACAGACAGTTTAGTTTCACTTTAACTCAGAGCGGCTTCAGAGACCAGACAAAGTGGAAACACAGTGAGCAGCTCCCTGAGGGAGCTCCCTCAGGGAGGTAGAGTAGTGGAAAAACAAGGTCTAGACTGGCTCATATACCCTTCACTCACCTAGGACCGGGTGGGTGGATGGCTGATGGCCCCTAAGCTGAGAGAGCGGATCCAAGTGGGTACTGAATATTGCCAGTTAGGAGGCTCCCGGTCCATTAGCCGGCAGAGACTTGGAATGGGAGAGGTGGCCAATCGGGTAGGAGTTGAGAGCCTGGGACCGGTAGTCGTGCGGCATGGAGGAGAAGAGGGTTACCAAGGGGAGGATTTCGTTGCCCCCTGGATCCAGCGCAAATTAGGGTGGCAGAATAGTGGGTCCCAAGTGCTCCAGGCATAAGAAAGGGACCTCCACACGGGAATACAAAAGGAGAAAGCCCACAGACTGCCCTACCAGACTTTGACCTGTGCCCTGCTTGGGATCGACAGGAGCCCATCCTAGTAAGGACCAGCATCCTGGGTGCGACAGAGGTGTACCGCCCCTGTGCCAGCAGCTGTGCTGCTCAGATCTGGAACTGCGAGGGGCTCGAAGGGTCTCCGGACCCGGGGTCGTGCGGATACTCGAGTTTAAAAGGGGGAAGTATATACAAGGGAGTTTTTGATGTAAACAGTTCGTGATGCCACCCACGGTGTGTGGTAAGATAGAGTACCACCACTGCTGTTGGGAGCACCCGGTGGCGGTGGAATGGCAGCAAGGTGTTTAACTCCTCTGTGGGTAGGGGGGATTGTCCCGGGGCTCGGTGATGGTGGTGAGAGGGGTGCCGTTGGGGAGGAAAGGGTTGCTGCATACTCACTCAGTCCAAGAATGCTGACACCGACAACTTGTAAACCAGAATTCTGAGCACTGCTGCAACAGGGAGGGAGCACGCTTGGATCCTTGCCCGTTGGTGTTGCTTGTTAGCCTGTGGCATTTCCCGTGGCACTTTCTTCACTAGTTGGACCCTGTAGTGTAGAACTAGTTGGGTTCCGCTCACCCGTACGGCTAACGGAGTGAGCTTGCTCTCAGGGTTCACGCTTGGGATTTTCTGGACTATGTAGTGGGAAAGTCCTATCCCCCTCTTTGCGCTAGTACCCCGATTTTGGAGCGGGTTGAGGATGAATCTTGAAGACTTCACCGTCATCGGGTAAATTACCAGGACGCGTGAAGCTACTTCCCGGCCTAGGGTCCGCGTACCCCGTCGTGCCCTGGCCCCTGCCCGGAGATGGCTCAAGGCCGCGGTCTGCCCTCATCTGCAGATCCGTGCCCCTTGACACTATCAATTACCTGCGACTGGGGTTCCAGCTCCTACCAGCCCCAGGCCAACGTCTGCCACCTAGTACTTTACACGGAGCCCTGCTCCTGACCTCCTCTCTACTTGTCCTCCAACACTACACCTTGTGACCTCTCCTCTTGAGAGTCACCACTCAACTCATCTGCTACTAACACCTCTGACTCTCCCCTACCAACCACCCAAGTGGGCGGCCCTATTCCCTTCAGCCCCCCCATTAGTGTGTCTGGTGGGTGTGGTGCAGCGTGTTCCTAGGATTTTGATTGGCTCTGTTCTTAGCAACACCAAAGGCCAGGGATCCATAACCAAGGAGGATATGGACATCATGCATAAGGGCAGACTGCACAATATCCTGTGACGACCTGATAGGCCAGAGCGTCACATTCCCCCTTGGTTAAACGTAGCTTGTCCCCGAGCTACAGGACACCAGAGGATTTTTTTTTTTAACCATAGAAAATAAATTGAGTAAAACATTTATTAACAGGTTCATCCCATGCAGGGGAGGCACTTTTCTTAAATGTTACAAACTTTAAAGAGTTCATCGTCCAACGGTGGAACGCTACCGGTTTTGATGGTAACGGAGGTTCAACCTGCTCTGTTGCAGCCCCTTCCTGTGACAGTCCAGTCCCAATGTCCTGGATCCAAAAACCCACCACCCAAACAACCTGAACCCCCTGGAAACCTATCTGAGGGTCTGTGACCGGGTTAAGGTCCTGGGTGTTGTCTTTAGACGACTCTGGTTGGCAGAGGAGGTGCAACTATATACAATACACAAGTTTGTGTTGGTCATGCCAGTCCTATGACCATGGTCTATGTTTACTTATATATATCTATAAAACATAACGGAGTCCGTGTACCGGGTGTACACACTGAAAAGGAATCTGGTTGTTAATCAGGTAACTTCTTTGTTCATTTGCAATTAGTTACTCAAACTTTCATTTGCTGGTATCTCTATATGGAAAACAACAAACTGTGAAGAACAATAAACGAAAACACCAATACCTAACAGTTCTATGGGATCGTAAAACTACTGGCATTATAACATTTTTCAACATTCTTCTCTGTACCTCCGTGGAGGCTGACCAAAGTTAACATGGGTTGATCTCCTTAATGCTGGACTCTCATCCCCTTCTGATGAAGTGGCTACACTCCCTGCAGGTTCCTCACCCTCAATGCTGGGTGTAACTGGCAAGACCCTACGTGTGCGTGGCAAAGGGACAGATGCTACCTTAGGTGCTGGAGTGGGTGCAGTGTCAGTAAGCCCTTCCTGCTCTGGTTCTTCCACGGGTTGTGGGAATGTTAACACAGGGACTATTACTGCTCCGTTCTGCATGGGCCAATCTTCCGAAAAATCACCTAAAACGGTATGGATCACCCTCTTTCTTCTTTCCACCACTGGAAGCTGGGGCTGAGGTTCTTCTGTCCTTCTTAAAGGTTCTGGGCACTTCTTCAGATGGTCCCTAGATACCGTAGCCGTAGTTCTCCCGTTATCCTTGCTGATCAAACAGGTGTTCTGGTTGTCAAAGTTGGATGGCTGTATCACATACGGCTCCTTCTCCCACTGATCATCCAACTTGTGTTGCTTCCTTTTTCTTTTTAATACGATTTCACCAGGGGAAAAGGGGGCTGCTTTAGCTTGTTTGTTAAAGTTTCTTTCTTGCCGCTCCCGGGTTTGATCCAAACTCTCCTCAACGCACTTCTGAATCTGTTTGTACTGGTCTTGGCGGCATGAGTCCCAATCTTCTCCTGGTGCGTAGGTTTCAGGCAATTCCACCTCCATCTCCAAGTCCACCAGGAGTCTTCCCGGGCGGGCTCTCATCAGGTATGCTAGGGTACACTTGGTAGATCCCACTAGAATATTGTTGTAGATGTCCACCAGGTCTGGCAGTTTTTCAGGCCACTGGTTCCGCTCCTCTAGAGTAAAGCGGGCTTTACACACTGCGATATCGGTCCCGATATCGCTAGTGTGGGTACCCGCCCCCATCTGTTGCGCGACACGGGCAAATCGCTGCCCGTGCCGCACAACATCGCCCAGACCCGTCACACATACTTACCTGCCCGGCGACGTCGCTGTGACCGGCGAACCGCCTCCTTTCTAAGGGGGTGGTCCGTGCAGCGTCACAGCGACGTCACTGAGTGGCCGCCAAAAAAGCAGCGGAGGGGCGGAGCTGAGCGGGACGTAACATCCTGCCCACCTCCTTCCTTCCGCATAGCGGCCGGGAGGCAGGTAAGGAGAGCTTCCTCGTTCCTGCGGTGTCACACGGAGCGATGTGTGCTGCCGCAGGAACGAGGAACAACCTCGTTACTGCTGCAGTAACGATTTTTGAGAATGGACCCCCATGTCACCGATGAGCGATTTTGCACGTTTTTGCAACGATGCAAAATCGCTCATCGGTGTCACACGCAACGGCATCGCTAATGCGGCCGGATGTGCGTCACCAATTCCGTGCCCCCAACGAGTTTGCATTAGCGATGTCGTAGCGTGTAAAGCCCCCTTAAGGGTCTTCAGCAGATTAATCTCCAGATGGTTCATCTTCTCACACATCCCATTCGTCTGTGCGTGGTAGGGTGTAGTACGGATTTTCTTGCACCCGTACAGACTGCAGAACTCCTGGAAGATCTCAGCCTCAAACGAAGGACCCTGGTCAATCAAGACTCGGTCAGGGTACCCATGCGGCCTACAGAAGTCGGCCTGAAACGCCTTTGCTGCAGTGCTGGCAGTCAGATCCTTAACAGGTACCACCACTAGGAACCGTGAGTAGTGGTCAACCATCGTGAGCGCATACGTGTACCCACTTCAGCTGGAGGTCAGCTTGACATGGTCCAGAGCCACGATCTCCAGGGGCTGCTTGGTGACAATCGACTGAAGTGGTGCTCGCTGACTGGTGCCACCTTGCCTCCTCAAGGCAAGTGGGACGCATTTCCTACACCAGGCCTCTATGGAGTCTCTCATTCCTATCCAGTAGAGGCGGCTTCTCCACAACATCTCCAGCTTCTTCCACCCGAAGTGCCATCTTGGTATGCCTATAGTACTGAACGTATGACTTAGGGACCACGATCTGGCAGATCCTCTCGTGGGTCTTGGGGTTGGTCTGGTCAAGCTCCTGCACACCTTGCCTTGGTGCAGATAAAGCCGAATCTGGTCTTGCCACAATTTCCTGGCCTCTTCCGGAGCGCCTGGTCCAAGACGGGCATCAGCTCTGACCAGCAACACCTTGACTAACTTGATCGCAGGGTCCCGATCCTGGGCTTCTTGCCTGCCGTGATGAGGCAACGGGTTACAGGTCATCTCCTGCTGACGAACACTGGATCTGGGTCACCCCTCAGGCGGGGGCTGATGGAACGCAGGTAGCTCGCCTTCTTCTAGGTCATCCTTGTCTCTCCCATCATCGAACAAATGGGGAATCCTGGATAGGGCATCTGCGTTGGTGTTCTTGCGGCCAGCCCTGTACTTAATAACAAATCATAATTGGCTAACCGTGCAACCCATCGTTGTTCCAAGGCTCCCAGCTTCACCGTGTCTAAGTGAGTCAATGGATTATTGTCTGTGTACACCGTGAACTTGGCAGTGGCAAGGAAATGCTTGAATCATTCCGTCACAGCCCAGATAAGTGCCAGGAACTCTAACTTGAAGGAGCTATAATTTTCGGGATTTCTCTCCGTCGGTCTTAACTTCCGGCTGGCATAAGCGATTACCTTTTCTTTGCCCTTCTGCACCTGTGACAAGATGGCTCCTAATCCCACATTACTGGCATCTGTATACAACATGAACGGGAGACCGTAATCAGGATAAGCCAAGAATTCGTCCCCGGTTAGGACAGACTTCATCCGCTCAAAAGAGTCTTCTTGTTCCGCTCCCCATTTGAATGGAGGCCCTGAGGATTTACCGTGTACAGTCTGACCCACCAGGAGGTCCTGCAAGGGGGCTGCCATCTAGGTATACCCCTTGACGAACTTCCGGTAGTACCCCATCAGACCCAGGAACTGCCACACTTTTCTGTCAGTAGTGGGCCGTGGCCAGTTCTGGATGGCTGTGATCTTTTCGGGGTCCGGTGCCACACCTTCGGCACTCACCACATGCCCCAAGTACTGCACCTTCGGTTTCAACAAGTGGCACTTGGACGGCTTGAGCTTCATTCCGTACTTGGACCGAGCATCGAACACCTCGGCCAAATGTTCCAGGTGTGCTTTGTAGGTTTTGGAGTAAACAATGACGTCGTCCAGATACAACAAGACGGTCTCAAAGATGCACTGGCCCAATCAGCACTCCATCAACCTCTGGAACGTCCCGGGTGCGTTGCACAGCCCGAATGGTATGCTATTAAATTCACATAGGCCCATAGGGGTAGCGAACGTGGTCTTCTCCCGGTCCTCCTCGGCGACTGCCACCTGCCAGTACCCACTGGTTAGATCAAGGGTGGAGAAGTAAGTAGCAGACTTCAGAGCGGCTAATGATTCCTCAATGCTGGGTAAAGGGTAGGCGTCCTTATGGGTAATCTTGTTAATCTGGCAGTAATCTATGCACATCCTCATAGTTCCATCTTTCTTTCTTACAAGTACCAGTGGGGTGGCCCAGGGACTGCAGCTATCACGGACCACTCCTGCTTTTTTCATGCTTCTGAGCACATCTTTGGCACACTGGTAGTGGACCGGTGGTATGGGCCTATACCTCTCTTTGATAGGTGGGTGAATGACAGTGGGTATGTGGTGTTGTACCCCTTTACTTTGCCCAAAATCCAGTGGGTGTTTGCTAAAGACCTGCTCATACTCCCTGACAACCCTGTAGACCCCTTGTTTATGATGTGCAGGTGTAGAGTCGGTGCCCACGTGTAACTCCTGACACCACTTCTCTACCGGGCCCTGGGGATTAGCACTGGAGAACTGACTAGGCTTGTCTGAAGAGCCTGTTGCATGGATGTCATCTGCATTTACCGTAAACAGCTTGGCTATAATGGCATATCTGGGTAGTGTAAGCTCCTCCTCCCCACAGTTTAGCACTCGCACGGGCACTCTCCCCTTCTGTAAATCGACTACCCCTCTGGCCGTAAACATGGTGGGCCAATGCTCTGAGGGTAGGGGCTCTACCACTGCCTGGTAATCTTGTCCCTGGGAACCTATAGCTGCCCTGCACCATATCAGCATTTCACTTCGTGGAGGCACTACTAGAGGGGCCACACCCATTACCCGTACACCACCTATCTCACCTCTGGAGAGATTTACCTGTTGCCGCTGCAGGAGAGCAAAAACAACACTTCTCCCATGCAATTCTCAATGACATTTGTTCCTAAAATTATCTTCGGGTTCCGATCACTAGGGTCATTTTGCACTACTATTAGGCCTTGTCGGACTAATTCTACACGGCCCACCTTTATGGTCACCTCCTTGAACCCAATTTGAGTCACAGGTAACCCGTTGACAGCATAGATTGTCAAACTGTTGTCCGGTGGTGTCAAATCATCATCAAGCCAGAACTTCTTATATAGTACATAGGGAATAGTCAGTGGCGTAGCTAGGGTTTCAGCTCAGGGGGGGCAAAACATCTGAGTGGGCCCCTTACCAGGTAACCATGATAACTACGGTGGCGCAGACTAATCGTGGGTATAGTGGAACCTCGGCAGATGACACTGATATTACCGCTATATGGTGACTATAAAGTGGTAGATATCGGTTCTGCAGCACATACAAGAGGTCACAGTGCAGTTATAGATGATGACTTACTGCTGACGTTCTTTCGGATGGAGTTGTTCACCTTTTCTGTGTTTTCCATCTGGCCCAGACCAACATGACGACTTCTTCCAGCCACAAGTCATCTACAGAAATTACAACAAAGACACATTTGACTCCTCACACTTCCGGCCCCCGAACCCCATCCACCGGGGCCACGATCTCGCCATGACGTACTGGGTTCGCCCTGCGAAGTGTACTGTTAACGCCCCCTGCGCTGGGGCCCAGGGAGCAGAGGAATGAAAGGGGAGGGCGCTGTGCACGCTGATATAGTTAGTGGTATCGCAGCTCCAGGTGGGCCCCCTCTGAGCACGGGGCCCAGGGCGGCCGCACCCTCTGCCTCCCCGCTAGCTACGCTACTGGGAATAGTCGTTACCTGGGAGTCGGTATCAAGAAGTGCAGAGGTTGGGATCCCATCCAGGGTGATGGAAACAATGGGCCGTCCCCCTACATACCGCTCTCTCCAGTTTGCCGGGCCTTGGCAATTTATTCCTGGGGATTGGCCCTTGGCACCAGGGGTTGCCCGTTTAAAGGACAGCTTCTTGCGTAGTGGCCGGACTTGTTGCACTTATAACAAACAGTGGGCCATACCGGTCACTGCTTCGTCCTCGGTATGCTGAGGTCCGCTTTCTCATCCAGGGGACATCTTCTGGGCAGTCGGCCAATTGGATCTCCCTTGACGAGGTGATTTTGGACTTGAGCTGCATGGCTTCCAGAATCAGGGCGACATCTTTAGTTAGTTGCTGCACGTCTGTAGATAAATCGGGTGCTCCGCTCCCGGACGTAGTTAAAGTTGCTGGCTCAGGCAGGGCCAGGGCAGGAGGTTTCACTTGCACTGGGGAGGTATTAGCTTGCCAAGCCGGAAGTGGGGAGTCAGGAGCCTCTGGGGGCTGCAGGGCTTTAATTGCCCGCTCCTTCAGGGTAGCAAAGTCCAAAGCAGGCTGTTCCAGGGCCCACAGCCGAAGCTGCTTGCGGTCCTCCACCGACCTGAAGCCTTGCAGGAACTGCTCCACCAGCATCTTGTTCCCCTCCGGCTTTCCGATATCATTGGTCAGTCTCATGGTCCGCAACGCCGCTTGCAGTTTTAAGGCGTAATCTCGGATGCTGTCTTGGGGCCTTTGCTTGCAGCTGTAAAACCTCATCCTCAGCTCCGCTTCCGTGTGGGTTTCAAATGCAGCTCCTAGTCTCCTGAAAATGGCGGCTACTGATGTCCGATCTGACTCAGTCCACATCTCCACTTCCTGCTCGGCAGCACCAGTCATGCTGCCCGAGCACTACCGACGCCCGCTGCCGCCTGTTCAAGGCATACAAGTCAAGAACGTTACAGAATTTCCTCTTGAATCCTTGCAGCGCGTCTGGTCGGCCGTCATACTGTGGGAGCAGGCAGCGCCTGGTACATACTGTAATGTTATCGGCATTATGGCAACAACCGCCTCAGGTCCCGGTGCCGCCGCTCCTGCGACCAGAGCGGCGTCCACTGCACCACCGTCACCTTGGTCGGGCGGAGGCAGTACCGCCACACTTTCATCATCTGGAGCTGACATCTCTGTGTGCCCCCTCGGTCTTTACTCAGCACTCTTTCGCGCGCTGTGGCCCTCTGGGGACTTCCGGTTCCGGCCTCACGTGCAAGACGAAGGGCGGGGCTTAGGCTTTGCGCGCTTTCTCGGGGAAGACGGCGTTTTGGCGCGAAAAGATGGTGGAAAATGGCGGAAAATGGCGGAAATGGCGGGAAAAGGACTCTTAACTCGCGGTTTTCGGCTTTCAAGGCACACTACGCCCAGGTAAGTGGGTCCTACTCGTATCCTGTTCATGGCGCCAAGTTTATCGAGGTGTACCGCCCCTGTGCCGGCAGCCGGGCTGCTCGGATCCGGAACCACGGTCGCTCGAGGGCCAGATCCGGGGGTTGTGCGGACACTCGAATTTAAAAGGGGGAAGTATTTACACGGGAGTTTTCGATGTAAAAAGTTTGTGATGCCACCCACGGTGCATGGTAAGATGGAGTACCACCGCTGCTTTTGGGAGCGCACGTTGGCGGTGGAAGGGCAGCAAGGTGTTTAACCCCTCCGTGGGTAGGGGGGATTGCTCCAGGGCTCGGTAATGGTGGTGAGAGGGGTGGAGTTGGGGAGGAAAGGGTTGCTGCATACTCACTCAGTCCAAGAATGCTGACACCGACAACTTGTAAACCAGAATTCTGAGCACCGCTGCAGGAGGGAGGGAGCACGCTTGGATCAGTGCCTGTTGGTGTTCCTTGTTAGCCTGTGGCCTTTCCTGTGGCACTTTCTTCACTAGTTGGACCCTGTAGTGTAGAATTAGTCGGGTTCCGCTCACCCGTATGGCTAACGGAGGGAGCTTGCTCTCAGGGTTCATGCTTGGGATTTTCTGGACAATGTAGTGGGAAAGTCCTATCCCCCTCATTGCACTAGTACCCCGATTTTGGAGCGGGTTGAGGATGAATCTTGAAGACTTCACCCTCATCGGGTAGATTACCAGGACGCGTGAAGCTACTTCCCGGCCTAGGTTCCGCGTACCCCGTCATGCCCTGGCCCCTGCCCGGAGATGGCTCAAGGCCGCGGGCTGCCCTCATCTGCAGATCTGTGCCCCTTGACACTATCAACTACCTGTGACTGGGGTTCCATCTCCTACCAGGCCCAGACCAACGTCTGCCACCTAGTACTTTACACGGAGCCCTGCTCCTGACCTCCTCTCTACTTTTCCTCCAACACTACACCTTGTGACCTCTCCTCTCGAGAGTCACCACTCAACTCCTCCGCTCCTAACACCTCTGACTCTCCCCTACCAACACCCCAAGTGGGAGGCCCTATTCCCTTCAGACCACCCATTGGTGTGTCTGGTGGGTGTGGTGCAGAGTGTTCCTAGGATTTTGATTGTCTCTGTTCTTAGCAACACCAAAGGGCAGGGATCCGTAACCAAGGAGGATATGGACATCATACATAAGGGCAGACTACACAATATCCTGTGACGACCTGATAGGCCAGGGCGTCACACAAAGACCTGTGAGTAAAAGTTATGAAACCCGCAACCCAGTGACTCTGTTTGTCATCGCCTTGCGCTCTGGCGATTACCAGTCCCCCGTTCTCCCTCCTGGGGGCCGCTCCGCCTATGGGGAGCGATATCCTGGCTGCACCCCAACATCTTCCCCGACGAGGTACCCTGCAGCAGCGGCCTTATCCCTGGCCACGTACCACAGGTGGCATAGTCGACATCATCCGTTCCATTCCTGGAGGGGGAAAGGTCGTAGTAAGGGTTCCGTAGCGGAGGAGGCTGGGACCCCAGTCACCACCGTAACCGGTGACATGCTCACCAGGAACAATCGTTGCTCATCCCCTTTTACTGTTCACCACGAGGCCACGGAACTGGGCCAGGCCACGACCTCTGCAAACCACTGGCCCGGCGACAGGTATACAATGTACGGATTGAAGCTCCTATCTTTGGTCCTATGGGGTGTCACACTTCGCCCCCTGCCTCCCATGTGATAGGGGCCTGTTGAAGACGTCATACCTGGAAGGCGCCCATACATTCTAGCATCTACCCAAGACTGGTAAGTATAGCGCACTTGCTTTCATTTTTTTTTTCTTTCTACCTTTTTTTTTTACTACCCGAGTGCCGGATCCAGGTGAATACTGACCCGGTCCAGCACTCGGGTACTCTTGAATCCTTGCAGGTCATAACATCACAGAAAAAAATGCTGTAAAAACGCCACAAAAACATCGCAGATGACTCCCAGGAGACATTCTACCACAAGGTCACGTTTTGGTCAGGTTTTGGTCAGGAAAAAAACGCTGCAAAAGCATCCTGTGTGAACATAGCCTAAGAGGAACCGCATATGGCTTTTTTAAATGGTTTAAATAAATAATTTAAAAATCGGCGTGCAGTCCCCGTCAATTTTAATACCCAGCAATGACAAAGCCAACAGCTGAGAGCTGGTATTCTTAGGCTGGTGAAACCCATCCTTATTGGGCCCCCCAGCCTAAAAATAGCAGCCTGCAGCTGTCCAGGATTGTTGCATCCATTAGATGTGATAAACCCTGCACTCTACTCAGCTTTTCCTGATTGCCCTGTTGCGGTGGCAGTCGAGGTAATAAGTAATAAGGAGTAAATAACAGCTCACAGCTGCCACTAAGCCCTAGATTAGTAATGGGAGCCGTCTATGAGACTCCCCATTACTAATCTGTAAGTAATAAAAAATGAGCACAAACACCAAAAATCCTTTATTTGACATAAAATACAAAAAAACACCCTCTTTCATCCCTTTCTGAACCCCCAAAACACCCAGGTCCGACATAATCCATGCGAGGTCCCATGATGATTTTAGCTCTTCTACATATGTAGTGACAGCAGTTCCTACAGTCCCCAACCGGTGATCGCAGGTAACCTGATCTGATGGGGCAATAGCAAAGATCTGGACACGACTGGATAACTTGTTCACTTCTAACCCTGAGGAGTGAGCAAACTGTTCGCCGATTATGTTTATCCCTGAGCCCCTATCAAGAAAAACTTTAACAGAGACCTCTTGGCCCCTTAGTTCAACCTTGACAGGTAATAAACACTGAGACACCATGGTGGAGGAAATACATAGGCCCAGGTAGGAATCCTCAAATCCCCCTTGACCTAACAGTTTTCCGACGGCTGATCTCTCTTAGGTACCACAGGACAGGTACTAATAAAATGTCCTTTTTTACCAAAGTAAAGGAAGTACCTCCTCTTTTAGGTGTAAGGGTATCTCTTCTTACATGAGACGTCCCGCCAAGCTGTTTGGACTCAGGCGAGGCCTCAGATGGTAATGAAGGTACAGTGACCTCTCCCAGAGAGTCTTGGTATTATGAGACCTTTGACGGAACCAGCAATCAATAAGGATTACGAAGGACATAGCTGCCTCAAGAGAGGGAGGAGTCTCATGCATGACCAAATCCTCTTTTACCCTCTAAGACACGCCCTTTTTGAGAGTAGAATCATTCCACAATGAGATCATAGACTTCAGAATTCAGCGCAGTAATCGTCTACTAGCTGGATTTCATTCACTGCCAGTGACAGTCTATCTGGATAAGACCAAGCACAGGAAAAAACTCACTGGCACAAACACAGGTGACTCAGAAGGCACGGAAAAAGCCAATGTTTGTGGTTCTCCACAAAGAAGCAAGATCACAATTCCCACCCTCTGCACCTCACTCCTGGAGCAATGAGAACGCAGGTGAAAGTACATTTACATGCATCCATGAAGGTGACAAATTGGCTGCAATCCATTGAAAACCTCTCCGGGAGTAGTAGCTCGGGTTCTGGTGATTCAGCAACCAACACAGATTGCACCGGGGTAGCAGACTGAAC
The DNA here is from genome assembly GCF_048569485.1 of Anomaloglossus baeobatrachus. Classification (NCBI taxonomy): domain Eukaryota; kingdom Metazoa; phylum Chordata; class Amphibia; order Anura; family Aromobatidae; genus Anomaloglossus; species Anomaloglossus baeobatrachus. The sequence goes on along the minus strand of NC_134356.1, from coordinate 641,786,006 downwards.
CTGTTGCTAGTCTGCCCTCATTAATTCTGCCACCTGGAGGGATAGCACTTGCAACTGTCTCGAAAGTCAGGCTACGGAGTCCATGCTGAATTTTAAAATTGGGTCGATGATAATGTCAGTGGGTGTGATGGAATAACTAGGAACAGGGGAGGCTAAACATGCCCTCAGGCTAGGGGAACCCTGTCTGACCCTGATTTCAATGGTACGTCTGAATATGACGATGTTTAGGCCACCTTCCTAACTCTAGCTCCTGAACAACCCTGATCTAATGGCCCCCTTCCTCCACCCAGGAGGGTGCCAAGAAAGAAGTGGTTAATCTCACACAATTCAACAGATGGGGGGGCTGAACCAAAATTCAAACTCACCGCAATCATTCACAGAAGCATAGACAAAACGTGATCTTGGGGAAACTAAAGCAAAGGAGGAAATAATCAGACAAGAGTATTTCCCCAACACACCAACAGCACACAAAAGTTCACCAGCAACTGGACATCAAAGCACAAGAACCGGGATCACAAAAAAATATGATTGCCATGCGAGACAAAGCTCCACCATCTTACAAAGAGCGGAGAAGACTGTGATAGGTCTCCTGAAAACAGGGACTCAAGAAATAATCCACAGGCTGGTCGATGCCTGAGCCTGTCTGTGAAACTAAAAAGTAGTATCATGTGGAGTGTTTGACTCTGCTGTGTAAACAGAGTCAGAAGTAGTGCTAACACTTGGCGAGTTTTGAGAAAGACCTGTGTAACATCAGCACTGTCCCAATACCTGCATGCTAACCTTCCTGGCTGCTCTGTGGTTTCTGTCACTGTCTTCTGCTTCCATGCCCTGCACATGCCATGCACGTCTCCTGGGAGTGTTGTTCTCCCTTCCCTTTTTAAGGGCCAGAGCACCATTATCCAGAAGTGATGCTCAGCCTATAGCTGAGAAGCATTAACCATTTAAGGCAGCCTTACCCGATAGGAGGTGCCTTAGAAAAGTGTTTATCCTGCTTGTACTTACTTGCTAGCTAACAGGTTTCATAATCTGTGCCTGCTAAGCTTTACCTGTGTTCCAGTATCCTTCCAGTGTACTTGTAACTGCCAGTAACTGCTATCCTGCCACTACATGCTATCTAGTCTGAACTAGCCGTCCAGACGGCACCAGGTGTCCAGTCTACATCAGCTGTTCAGTTTGTTTCAGCCACCCTGCCTGCACCTGAGTCCGTCCCTGCATCCCTGACTTCTGTGGTCAGCTGCTACAGTGCCAAGAGACCCCATGGAGTGCAACCTGGCAGCTATGTTACGGCACAAACCTAATCTCACTATAAGAGACTCTAATGAAGGTAGTTGCTTAGTCATGCCCGTACAGGGTGATTCTGGTCCTGTGATGCAGTGGGCCCACATCCATCCATGTAACAGTTCACTCAAGCCATTGACTCCATTGGCTCCAGCACCTTTCGGCTTGCAGTGCTACTGTGATGCCCTTACAAAATTAGGGTGTCACAGATGACTGTACCCCTTCAGGGTGCAGGAATCACCTTCTCCTTGGAATTCTACCACCTTCACACACACAGGTACAAACACCAGCTACAAAAGCCTAGTCACCCCCCCCCCCGGGACAATAGGGACACACCAGTGGGCGGGGCCAGACTCGTCCGATCGTTTTGTAAAGATTGTGATCGAGACAACACGATTTTGCGCCCGATCACCGATCTTTGACTTAACAGTTATGTGATGAGATGGGGAAGCTGTAAAAATAAAAGAATACAATTGATAATAAACATTGTTATTAAACTTACAGGTCCCGCAGACTCTGTCTCCCACCGCTTCTCCTTCCAAGTCGATCATCGCTGTTCCCTCTTGGTAATCACCGCTGACGATAGGACCTTCCGTAACGTCATAGCCATGTGACCAGTCACGTGTGAATGTTATATTATTTTATTTGCTACAGACTGCTCACATGACTATGACGTCATACAAGGTCCTGTACTGTCAGTGGATAGGGATGGATGAGCATGCTCGCCGATATTCGGTGCTCGTCCGAGCATCGTATACTCTGTATACTTGGCCAGCGCCGTGCAATGGCGAGATGCTCAGACACATGCTCGGCTCCCCCTCCCTGCATGTCGGCGCTCTTTACAGAGTCAGCCCACATGCAGAGATTAAACAAAACAATCACTGATCTCGAGGAGACCAGCCAGAAAAAACACTGCCAGCAGCCAACAAGGACGCTCAAGACAGTGAAATCCTCGGTGCATTACCCCCTAGGAAATACGCAAATCAAAAAAGTCCATGGAGCCTCTGTTAGGAGTCTCAACACAGAAATTAGCCAGATATCCCTCTGGGAAGGACCTAGCCAAGGAATGGCTCTTTTTAGGAAACCACCATAACCACCATATTAAGTGGCCCTTTTAGTCAATATCCAACTCTTTGACAAGTTTAAAGATATGACAAGGGAGTTACCAAGGCCAGGTATCCATCCACAGACAGCTGTTTTGGGGTATTGCCCCTCATCAGTGTGGAGTAGGATTCTGGCCAGGTGGGAGCAATGCCTAGTAGACCAACAAGACAAAACAATCACTGATCTCGAGGAGACCAGCCAGAGAAAACACTGCCAGCAGCCAACAAGGGCGCTCAAGACAGTGAAATCCTAGGTGCATTTCCCCCTGGGAAATACGCAAATCAAAAAAGTCCATGGAGCCTCTGTTAGGAGTCTCAACACAGAGTTGGATATTGACTAAAAGGGCTACTTAATATGGTGGTTATGGTGGTTTCCTAACAAGAGCCACTCCTTGGCTAGGTCCTTCCCGGAGGGATATCTGGCTAATTTCTGTGTTGAGACTCCTAACAGAGGCTCCACGGACATTTTTGATTTGCGTATTTCCCAGGGGGCAATGCACCCAGGATTTCACTGTCTTGAGCGCCCTTGTTGGCTGCTGGCAGTGTTTTCTCTGGCTGGTCTGCTCGAGATCAGTGATTGTTTTGTCTTGTTCGTCTACTAGGCATTGCTCCCACCTGGCCAGAATCCTACTCCACACTGATGAGGGGCAATACCCCAAAACAGCTGTCTGTGGATGGATACCTGGCCTTGGTAATTCCCTTGTCATATCTTTAAACTTGTCAAAGAGTTGGATATTGACTAAAAGAGCCACTTAATATGGTGGTTATGGTGGTTTCCTAAAAAGAGCCACCCCTTCGCTAGGTCCTTCCCGGAGGGATATCTGGCTAATTTCTGTGTTGAGACTCCTAACAGAGCTCCACTGACTTTTTTGATTTGCACATGCAGGCTGCCACACACTACAATACCACAGCCAGCATATAGCGGTCCAGGAGTCAGGTGTCAGAGATCACTGTTGCTATAGTAACCCGCTCGTTAAGGTACTATGGCAACGGTGGCAGCGGTGATGTCACCGCTTACCAACTCGCAGCTTTTGATCACTCATTAAGTGATTACACAGCATGGGGAGAAGAAGCGTTCTTCCCGTGCTTTGTGATATAGCAGAGCTAGATCGGTGACAGAAGACCGGGATCGTGGACAGGTGAGAGGGAGTAATAAAGATGGAGTCCCTAAGTGTGTCTGTGTATTTATTTCTAATAAAGTATTTTTTCTCTGTATGGTGTCTTTTTTTTAACCCTTTATTGGAGATTCTTAATGGTCGGGTGTTATGATCCGGAACCATGGAAGACCACCATAAATCATTGGTAAAAGGTGACAAGAGCATTGGCAACTAATCTGGCCGCCATCTCCTTACTAACCATCAACACTAGAAGTAGTCGAGGGGTGAATAACATCCTGTGCACAGCAAACCCAGCCGGAGAAGTAGCTATCCTAAAGGAAGGAAAGATGAATAACTCTCTGCCTCAGAAAATAGATAAAGAATAGCAAGCCCCCCACATTCAAAGACTGCGGTGATATAGGAAAACACAATACACAGATAGATGATAGGATTAGCAAAAGGCGAGTCCCTGCTGACTAAATAAGACAGGATAGGAAAGGGACTGATGGTGGCCAGAGAAAAACCCTACAAAATTCCAAAAACCTGATAGTACAAAAAGCCCTCAGATCACTAAATCTGAACTCCGTCCTATACCAGGTGCTCTTGTCATACCAATGAACAGAAAGCAGGAACCATTACAAATTCAAGAAGCAACAAACACATGGACTTATAGGAGCAATACTCCAAACATAGCTGCAGGGAGCTTCCCAGCTAAGCAACTGAGAGGGAAGATCCCTGCATGCAAATAAACTGAAAACAACCACAGCAAATGACAAACTCAGATAAGAGCAAAAAGAACCAAACAACAAATAAAGAGCCAAGCACTTATCTGGGGTAGATGTGGTCTGGAGCAGGATAAAGCAGGCTGGTGAACAAAGAACAACTGACATCCGGCATAGCCTGCTAGCAGACCAGGGTTTAAATAGGCAGAGAGTTAGCAATGGAATCGCCCATTGCTCAACACACCTGGTCTCTGCCCAAACCATTCCTGGCCACAAGAGGGAGCCTCACAGCATCAAAAGCATAACTGACATTCACAACAGTCGGGTCAAACTTGGCCTCACATTAAGAATCTCGGGCTTAATATCAGCTGGTAAAACAAAGCTGGTATTAACTCCTTATTACCACGCGTGCCATCTGGCACCAGAGCCGCTGGGAGAGTAGGATACGGCACCAAAAGATGGCAGCTTCTATGAAAGCGCCATGTTGTGGGGCGGCTACGGACTGCAATTCGCAGCGGGGGGCCCAGAAAGCTTGGGCCACCCTGCGCTGTAGATTCCAATCCCCAGCTGCCTAGTTGTACCTGGCTGGACACAAAAATTGTGCAAAACCTACATAATTTTTTTAATATTTCATGAAACTCATGAAATAATGAAAAAAAGGGGTTCCCTATATTTTTGTTTCCAAGCCGGGTACAAATAGGCAGCTAGGGGTTGGGGGCAGCCCGTTCCTGCCTGCTGTACCTGGCAAGCATACAACTATAAAGCGAAGGCCACATCATTTTGTTTTAGTTTTTTGGCAAAAAAAGGGCTTCCCTGGATTTTCCATTGCCAGCAAAAGTCACAGCAAGTAGTGGAGGTTAGCAGCCAGTAGCTGCTTGGATTATCCTTAGCTAGCAAATGCAGCGAGATCCCATGCATTTTTTTTTTAATTATTTTTTTAAATGACTAAAAAAAAAAAAAAAAAAAAAAAAAAAAGGTCTTCTCTGTATTTTGATTGCCAGCCAAGGTAAACCCAAGCAGGTGGGGGTGGCAGCCCGTAGCTGTCTGCTTTATGTGCCTTGAGAAGTAAAAATACCGCGGAGCGCTACATCAATTTTTTTATTTATTCATGTTTATTCAACTATATATTGTGTTCTTTTTATATATATACATATATATATATATATATATATATATATATATATATATATATATATTGTTAAAAATTAAGAGTCCACTGCAAAATTTTCAGTTTTTCTGATTTTTCTCTTTATATTTTTGAGTGAAATGTAAATTGCTGTTTTATTCTGTAACCTACTGACATGTCTCCGAATTTCCAAGCAATACATTTTGTATTTATTTTCTGAAAATACTAGTTTATAGAATAAAACAACAATTTATATATTGCTCAAAAATATACCAATTAAGAGAAAATTTAGAAGAGCTGAAAATTTTGCAGTGGTCTCTTAATTTATATATATATATATATATATATATATATACATATATATATATATATATATATATATATATATATATATATATATACACACACACTGTGTTCCAAATTATTATGCAAAGAATATTTTTTCATATTTTCCTAAATTAACTTTATGAATTGCAGTCATTGTTATTTTCCAGTCATCTGCTATTCGAGTATAATTGAAATGTGTTTGATCAAACTGCCTATGAAAACAGTACATTTTTAAAAATAATAAACACTCAAAATGCACTCAAAATGCATGTTCCAAATTATTATGCACAGCAGAGTTTTCAACCTTTTTATTTTTATTTTGAAAAAGAAAATGGTCAATTGTGAAATTATAAGCATTATCAGCTTATTACAAAATGAAATCAAACAGTTTTCAAGTCAAAACTTAATTCTAGGTGATGTTACATTTGCACATTGGACCCCTTGTTCGAAAGAAGCTTCTGAACTCTCTCGTCCATTGAATTTGTCAGTTTTTGGATGGTTTGTGCTTCAATTGTTTTGCATGTGGACAGAATACCCTCCCAGAGCTTTTGCTTAGATGTGAACTTCCTCCCGCCATCATAGACACTTCTTTTGATGATGCTCCAGAGGTTCTCAATGGGGTTGAGATCAGGGGAAGATGGTGGCCACACCATAAGTTTGTCCTCTTTTATGGCCATAGCAGCCCTAGATGCAGATGTGTTATTTGCAGCATGAGACGGTGTATTATCATGCATGAAAATGATCTTGCTGCGGAATGCACGGTTCTTCCTTCTGAACCATGGCAGGAAGTGCTGTTTTAGAAACTCCACATAGATTATGGAGTTCAGCTTTACCCCTTCAGGGATCCTAAAGGAGCCAACAATCTCTCTCCCCATGATTCTAGCCCACAACATTACTCCACCTCCTCCTTGTTGGCGCCTTAGCCGTGTTTTCATGGGGTGTCCGTCAACCAGCCATCCTCCACTCCATCCATCTGGACCATCGAGTGTTGCACAACACTCATCGGTGAATAAAACAGTTTGGAAGTCAGTCTTCATGTATCGTTTGGCCCACTGGAGCCGTTTCTGCTTGTGTGCAGTGGATAGAGGTGGTCGACAGGATGGCTTACGCACAGCTGCAAGCCTCTTAAGGACCCTGCATCTTGTTGTTCGGGGGACGTTGGAGGCACCAGCAGCTTCAAAAACTTGTCTGCTGCTATGACAAGGCGCAGCTGCTCTTTTAACCTGATGCAATTGCCTGTTGGAAAGAGTCCTCAATCTTTCCTTATCAGCACGCACACGCGTGTGCTGTGAACCAGCTACATACTTCTTGATTGTGCGATGATCACGATGAAGTGTCTTGGCAATGTTGATTGTAGTCATGCCTTGACCTAAAACCTCCACAATTTGTTGCTTCTCAGCAGCCGACACATCCTTTTTCTTTCCCATTTTGGCAAAAAACGTAGGCTGCTTAATAATGTGGAACAGCCTTCTAAAGTAGTCTTGCCTTTATTTGGACACACCTTCCAAACTAATTTACATAGGTATCTGCAATTGCTTTCAGTGACATAAAGAGCTCTAACACACATCACCAGCAATGAGTCTACATGACAAACAAAAAATGTCTAACCTTATCACTCCAAAACTCTTTTTGCATAATAATTTGGAACACAGTGTATATATATATATATATATATATATATATATATATATATATATATTATACACAATGCATCGTTGTATAAAAATAAATAAATAATTTTAAAAGATGATGTAGCACTCCGCAGTATTTTTAATTCTTAGTGCAGATAAAGCGGACAGCTACGGGCTGCCGCCCCTATCATGTGACCAGTCTGTAAGCCAATAAACATTCACAACAGACTGGTCACATGCTATGACATCATTGAAGGTGCTGTAAGTTGGTGCTGGTTACCAGCGACATAGCAATGATCGGACTCAGAAGCAGCGGCCGAGAGACAGAGTTTTTCCCAAGAAAGCTCGTGATCGTGATCGTGCACATGATCAATATGTGATCGTTACGATCCCCGATCTTTACATATCGGGATCTCCCATCACTAATCCCTGGCCTTATCTTAAGCCTATCATCCCCAGTCCTACGGTCAAGTGAAGCAGGTCAATCAGATTTTGACAAATTTACTGCAGTACTATGTCAATGCACACCTCAATTGGGTCAAAATTTTACCTTGGACTGAGTTCTCCTACAACAATCATGTGAGTGCGTCCTCAGTGAATACTTCATTCTACATTGTTTAAGGACAGCAGCCCAATATTCCTTTCACTGTGGCATATCTGCCACCGATGCTCTTGCCAGGAGTTTCTGTAATATCTGGGCAGATGCCAAGGCCACTCTGGTGAGTGGATGAAAAAGCACACGGATAAGAGCCGCCTGGATTCACCCACATTCCAGCCTACAAGTTTAGTTCAAACTTTATTGGTCCCTTTGAGGTCCTTCAGGTTTATGCTTCTGGCCTCTTTACATATCCCCAGTTTCTTCCACATGTCTCTCTTCAAGTCTGTTGTCCTAAGCTGATTCTTCAAAGATCCTGACATCTGGGCCTTACGAGTCACCTCAGAGGACACCTTCGAAGTAAAAAGTATCCAGGCCATGAAGAAGGTGAGAGATATTGTAGCGCTCAGAAAAGGGGGTACTCGGTCCCGGGCGGTAACAAATGCGAATGTCACTCTGGTGGCCGTTGCCCGGTCTCGTGCTCTGGGCCCCTTTTGTTAATGGGGGGTATTTACAGGGGAGATAAGAGTTTTTGTCATGTCATGTCAAAGAGTTTTTGACATGTGACGCCACCTGTGGGTTGTGGATAATGATGGAGAACCGCCGTTGCTCAATGTGGGTACTTCCAGGGCTGGTGGTAATGACAGCTGCGATGGTAGGCCCTCTGCAGGTAGGGTTGTGCCTGGGAGATGAAGAAGGGCAATAACGGAGACCACACCGAGTTGTCTTTAACAATCTCTACTCACTGTGGACCCAGGGGTTGCTGGTTCAGGTTCCAGGAGGACCAGTGCCAATGTAAGGACCCAGGTTGCTCTGTCCCAAGGACTCTCTGTAGATTGAGTCCCCGTAGTGTGGAGCATTTGGGGACCTCGACTGTCCCTTTTGGGGTACAGTCTCCTTCTCCATACGGCGGCCAGTGCGGACCCTGCGGGGAGGTAAGTGTCCCCGATTCCAAGTTTACTGCTGATGTCCCTGGATTATTTGTGAAGTCCGTGAAGGTGTCCTCACCGAGAAGGTATTTGCCAAACAGTCTAAAACTTGCGCTTAACATAGGGCCCTGTGCCCCGTGTGTGCTCCGGTCCCAGCGGTATCTCAGCACCCGTCCTGGCGACCTCTCTCCTGTGCCCCCGGGGTCACCGTTACACGGACCCAGCTCTGGCACATCCGCACACCTCTCCTGTGTGCTCCCGACTCTAGACTCCTGCCTGACTGACTGACCCTTCCCACCAGGCTAGCTATACCCGGGGACTCCTTCCCATGGCGACCATCCCCTTACGTGGTTAACCCTCTATGCCCAGTGTGGAGATGAGAAATAGTATTTAGACTGTGTTTTGGTGGAAAAAGGCACTGGTATTTAAGGTCCCAGGGGGTAGGTGCTGCATCCCCAAGAGGATGCAGTTCCCTGTAGTGCCCTGAGGGTCTCAGTGGCGCTACAGTATAATCCTTTTTTTAGTGGATTGGAAGGGTTTTTGTCCAGATGCAGAGATTGTTGAAGCCTAAGCAGAATGTTGATGCTCCAACCCTCCGCTTCAATATGCACAAAATGAATCTCCTAATATAAATAGTATGGTTTCTCTTTTTTCCTTAGTCCTCACTCCAAGGGACGCTTTTTCCCCAGTAATCACAGTTATATTGCCATGGTAGTGAAGGCAGAGTCTTTCCTCTAACTATATTCGTTCCTTGTTTCTACTAGTACTCAGATAAACTATTTTTCTTACTTTTTCTTAATGGTTGTTTAAATTTTAATTTATCCATAGTTGAGTACATATAAATAAAGAAATAAATAAAATAATACATTTTATAGAAATATTTCTGATTTATAGCAATTTGAAATTCACATTAGGTATTCCTAAGAATGATAACGCTTTTCTTCCAGCTCCACCATATTTTTTTCTCCCATTGATATTGGCACTAATGTTTCATTATGAGATTTTTAAATCTTAAAATATAAAAAGACAAATTTATAGTTTGCCTCTCAAAATAATCTTACTAATTAATCTTCTGGGTATTAATTCCTTTGTAGTGTTTGGGGGAAACAGCAAATATATACCTCTACGTATTACAAGGAGACAAAGGCAATTACATGGAACTTGACAAACACAGAATCTACAGGTAATATTTGAGACTAGTCTGATAGATATTAGTAATCTCTTTATAACATCATTATATTCTTAAGCTTTTCAGCCATCAGCCCTTTAACCACCAACTAGCTCATCATTATTATCATCATTATTTGGATAAAGTGACCCCATAATTGGTTTTGTTTCCATTTTTGTTCCTTATCAAACGTTTTTATCCGGGACATCGGAGATGGATCAGACCTTGCTGTTGATGGAGACCATTGAGTTCTTGCCGTGTACGTGCATTGATAAGACTAGTATATAGTGACTGCATATTTGATATCTAAAATACATTTTCGAAATATCTGTATAATGTCTTTATATATGGTGACATTGCCACTATTTGTCCGAAATGACTGTACATGGTGAAGTCAATGAAATACCTATGAGAAGAGCATGAGATGGCTGTATGCTATGAATGTAACAATTACTTCCATTACTTATATTGTTATTGATGAATCATGCATGATAATTTTTCACAAATCCTTATGTAATAAAAAGAGAAATGCTATACCATTATGGTCCAATTCAGATCTCAGAGTTTCACCTATGTATTCTATAATGTTATTATTGTGGGATTGAGGATTTTCTCATTATAGTCTGTGAGCTTTTTCACACGCTCTATTTTTTGAGGTTCATTGGTGGAAACAGTCTTATTCAATTTGTAGGTCAAGTAAGTCCATTCAAGTGAATGGGTCTATGATCAAATAGTCAGTAGAGTACATGTATCCCATTCAAGTTGCATGCATATGCACTTTTTACTATCACTGATGGTAGGAAAATGCTCGGAAGAATTAAGTAAGTTTTGTTACTCATAAGAAAAAAAGAACGGATGACATGTGGATGGGAAAAAATAGGTGCTCAGACCAAAAACGGATTTAAATCAAATCCACAAAATTTGGTCCCTTTTTTTACATATTGAAACCTTATGTGTACATTTGGCCTGTAATATAGCACTAGAGATGAGCAGATCTTTTAAAATTCGAATTCACCAATTTTTCTCCAAAAATGCTATTTGAGAAAAATAAATGTATATGTTGTTTAATATTAGAAAGCTTTTAATTACTCAAAACATAAATGTGTGGGAGAAGAGAGCAAGAGAACCCCTCTGACCATAAAAGCCTAAAGTTAAAGGGAACCTGTTAGATAAAATAATGCTATTATTCTGCAGAAATGGGGTTGATCTGCAGGCATTTTGAAGCTGCCCAACGCCCACGTTGAGAGCCCCACTATATTCCTTCTTGCAGTGGCTTTTATTTATGGGGGGGTTTATATGTTCACCTTTCACTGCACTTCCTTGCTGGCTATACCTCTAGGTGGACTTGTGGTTAGTAGTTCCAGCCCTGCAGCTAGGGATTTACCTTATTGTGTTAACACCTGTTTAATTCTTGCAGTTAGTCGGTTTATCTTCCTTAGGCCGGTGGCACACTTGCGAGTGCCTCGCGTGTATCTTACGTGAGTCTCACATTGCATCACCCGGCACGGCCACACACTCTCTGGTCAGGAGCATCTCAGCTGCATAGAGATGCATGCAACCGACCCGCTCCTGTGAGGAGAATGTGAGTTTGTGCCGGATCATGCAACGCGAGACTCGCGCAAGATCCAAGTGTGACACCGGCCTTACCAGTACTTTGTCCTTGCACCTTTTTAAGGTTTATGGGAGGTTTTACTTCTTCCACTTATTTGTAAAACTATTTAGCTTTCCCTTTCTGCCTTAGATGAATGTGTTTTACTTTTCTTACTTTGAGTTTTTGTATCTTCCTGCACATTTTCCTCTCCCCATGTTGTCAGTAGACTGCAGATGCCTAACTGGTCCTTCAGGAGGTACTAGAAACCCCTCAACAGCCTTTTAGGGAGTTCGTTCTGAGGTGGTATTTTGAGCTGTGCGGACAGGGTTTTCTAGTCTCGTACAGGGACCAGTTGGATTCAGGTGTCTCCCTTTAGGAAGTCTTCCCTTTTTCCGTTACCCGTCGGTGAGAGTGTTTACGTTCATAACATACACTTTACAAGCAAGAGACAGAGAGAAAGACCATAGGAGCTTACACTTTATAGAAAATAAAGGCTTACCCAGTGACTCTGGAGATGGAAAACAATTCTGCTGTACAAACTGTGCTCCACTGAGAACTGTAGATCTGCAATGCCCTAGGTACTGACCACCAGTGTGGAAGATATGATAGTCCACTAATCCGCTAAATGTCATAGCTGCAGGGGATTATGATGAAACCCATGTGACAATACAAAATTACATTTACCTAGAAATGGTGGCAGGTAATTTTTTATCTGTTGCAGACCACAAATCGAACCACAAATGTTTGAATTCCCGTGAAACCGTGGATTTCAGGAAAATTGACTTGTACTCGAACCTCTGCGGAATGATCCACTCATTTCTATACAGAACCTATAGAAGTTAATGCGCTGCACCTCCTTATTCATATGGAGGTTTTTTCATCAGACTTATAACTGAATTTACCAACTTGTCTTGTTCCATGTGCTGTATAATACAGTGGCATTCTCCCCCTGCATTTTTTTGAAAGGCAGTATTGTTTTTATAAAAAAAAAAGAAAAGTAAAAAGAAAAAACAACAAGAAAAGTAAGTTCTTTGCTTTTTGTTTTAGAAAGTATTCAACAGAATATTGCTTTATAGTGCCAAGATATTAGTGCCATATAAAACCTATACAATATTATCATATAGTATGCATATAATATGCAGCATCCAAGTAATACTTTCTTAAAGAGCTCACATAATACCGCCAGAAATTTCTCAAACAGTATCAATACCAAAATAATATCAGTAAATGAGGTTAAATAATATTGAGAAATGTTAAGTTTGGTAACAGGGTTCCTGTCCTGAGAATCCTCTTAGTAAATTGGAGTTTTGTGCAGTTGCCCAATTTGACCACCTTCAATTAGACCTGGCTTCTAGACACCACATGAAGATCAAGAGGATCTTTCTTATGTGTTTCAGGATTGAGAAGTCCAACACCGCCCACCCTTGCCGATTAGCCGTTATTGGTGCCGGCGGCGATAGCAGGTGGCTGGAAATGCTCAGTTCCAGAGCTGCCCTGTCAACTGATAGCGGTTGCAGGATGTGTACTGCACATCCACCTTCCATTGATCTGAATGGGAGGCGGATGTGCAGTACCCATCCACGGCTGCTATCAGTTGACAGGGCAGGTCCAGAACTGAGCATGTCAGCTGCCCAGGGCACCGATAATAGCTGATCGACAGGGCTGGAGGGCTGTGGGACTTCTAAATAGTGAAAAGCTTAAGAAAGAACATTTTCATCTCCATGTGCCACCATGTGGTGTCTCGAGTCAGGTCTATTTTGAAGGTGATCAACTTGGCGCTATCAGTTGACGGGGCACTTCCGGAACAGAGCATTTCAGGCTGCTTGTTGGTGCCGCCGGCACCGGAAACAAGCTAATCAGACATTGATGACCAATCCTAAGAATATGTAAAAGTAGGGAATACTTTCCTGTAATATGAAAAAAGCCAGTGATTGATCTAATCCATTTCATCATTTCATCTCCGAAAACTTTCCTTTTTTTATTTCAGCCTGCAGAGCCATGTACTAAATCATCAACTGTAAAACCCAATGACAAAGTATGACCACAATTATCCAGAATTGTACAACACGCAACGATTTTTACTTGGTGGGATTTTCTAACTATCCTGATCTTCAGCTTGCATTATTCCTTGGGCTCTTTTTCACATATTTTATCTGCATATTAGGAAACCTTATCATTCTCATCATTGTATGCCTGTCTTCCAAACTCCATACTCCAATGTATTTCTTTTTGTGTAACCTGTCGGTACTTGACATGATCTACGTCTCCGTCATCTCACCAAAAGTGTTAGCCATAACGATTACTAAGGACAATGAAATATCGAATTCTCAATGCCTTCTTCAATTATTCCTGTATGTCTTCTGCGTTGGGACTGAGTTCTTCTTATTGGCGGCTATGGCTTACGACAGATATGTGGCGATTTGTGTTCCGCTGCGTTACATCCTTCTCATGAATAAGTGGATATGTTCCATACTCGCCTTCTTATCTTGGAATGTGGGTGCCATCAATGCTTTGGTGCACACCTTACTAATATCAAAGTTATCATTCTCAGATTCCACGGAGATCAATCATATTTTCTGCCATATGATGTCCATCTTGAAACTGTCTTGTGTTGACAGCACACATATTCGACTTTTAATAACGGTGAATGGGATCACTTTGGGATTTATTTGCATGATACTAATTTTTGCCTCCTATACACACATCATATCTTCTATACTGAAAATGAAAACATCATCAGGAAGGCAAAAGGCTTTCTCAAGATGCTCCTCTCATATTACCATTGTGCTCTTATTTTGCTTGTCATCTCTCAGCCTGAATATGAAAGCCGAATCTGAACAGTCCCAAGAACAGGACAAGCTGCTGACCATGATTTGTGTTGCTGTAGTTCCAATGTTAAACCCACTCGTATACAGCTTGAGGAATAACGATGTTATAAAAGCTTTAAAAAACATAATTTAAAGGGATTTTCCATCTAGACAACCTGTGGTTCTACTTCTAATGAACCAATTATAAAAAAAACTCTGTATGTAGTAAGGTATTGAAACCTAATAAAACAGCACCAAATGCAAAGATAGTATGGAGTAATATTAGATGGTTAAAGAAAATCCGATAGCACAAAATGATTGTTCAAACCAAGCACTCATGTTCAGTGCACCACTGTCATGGCTGAGCTGTTCATTCACCTTCCCACCTAGTTGATTTTCATCTGCTTATGCTCTACTCCTTGACTCACAGCTTTGGCTTTACAGGAGGAAACAGATGCATGCAAAACAAGTACTGTATTTTTCGTTTTATAAGATGCACTGGATTATAAGACGCACCCCATTATAAGATACATCATAAATTTAAAGATAAAAAAAGGAAAAAAAAATATGGGGTCTGTCTTATAATCAAGTGGTGTCTTACCGGAGGAGGGTGACAGCGGTGGTGGTGGAGCTTGGTCGGAAGAGGCAGGGGCGGTGATGGAGTAGGGTAATGCTGCCGTCGATGCAGTGGGTATCCCAGATGCTCTCTGCGGATGGCTGCGCTGAAAGGCTCTGCTGTGCTGTGCTCTTTGCTCTGCTGTGCTGTGGCAGGTGAGGCAGGGGCCGCCATCCTGAATGTTGCTTCAAAGAAATGGCTCCTGGAGTCGCCGCATGCTCAGATTGAACTCTCGGCTCAATTACACCACCTCTGGGCACCATTTTCCTTAAGTCCACTGTAGGATATCAGTGGGCCAGAGGCGGCGCTTGCACAGATGAGATCTTGAGCCGAGAGCTCCATCTGTGCACATGCGGACTCCGGGCGCCATTATTTAAATGCCACACCACTGACATTCAGGATGGTGACCCCTGCCTCACTGCCCGCAGTGCAACAGAGCCCACAGCACACCACAGCAGAGCCCACAGAGCACCGCCTACAGTACAGCCCAGTGCACAGCCTGCAACATTGCCCCTGCTTCCTGTTACTGTGGCGCCCCTGAGGCTCAGTCACCACCGGGTATTGCATCTGACTTAAGATGCAATGCTTTATTCCGGGTGATGAAGGAGTTAACCACTGGTGTTTTTCACTTACACAACATCCAGCTATGAGTCAGCCAGTTATACAACTCAGGAAGCCAGACAGCCTGGGGAAATTCCCGGTTGCTGGGGCAACCACCAGTGAGTCATCAGAAAAGGTGGGGGCTGCACTGAGTGACTAAGGAACACACAACTTGTTTCTAGTCAGAAAGGTCTGAGACTCTGAACAACACGATCCTTAGAAGGAGTGCTTCAGAGCTCTTCTAGGCTGAATTGGTCAGACTGGAAGAGGGCGAGAGGCAACCAGTGGAGCTAGGGAGATGGAGAACCTGGTAGCTGGAGGTCGAGCCTAACCGTTCCCACAGTGCAGAGCCCCGTGGTGGGACACATTCCACATTGGACCACCAGAATCTGCAGGAGTTGTGGATTTTATGTCCCATCGCCCACCACCCATTTTCCCGGAGCACAGTAACACATAGGGTCCGGGGTCATGATCACGGTTGGGCCCCACGGCGAGGATCCTCGCCACCTGCATACAGGAAGGGACACTTTACAAGAACATCGGGGTCCCCAAGTTGCTTCAAGCCACAGGGATCCACAACTAAGTGCAGAGGAGGAGAGTCTCACACTCCACAGACAGCAGTGGTTGCTCCTGATTTACCCGGGACCGGCTGGATCCCATCGCGGTGGAGAGCAGCACCTCTGGGGCATCTTACAAACTGTGAGAAAAATAACTTTGACCCGCAGTCCCTTGTGTCGTCCCTGTCTTTGCCGGCACCGTTGCCCCGTGCTTCGGTGCTCCCATGGACTACTGCCCTCATCTTCCACCCTGGAGGACAGTGAGAGCAGCGGCAGCTAACCACTGTCCGCATACAACAGGTCGCCTCACAATAAGCCTCCAACATCTTTAATCACCCCCCCTTTATTGTGGACACCTCGGGGTACGAAGCAGTGCAGGCCACTGTGACATCCCAGACCACCACACCAGCCCAGTGATGAGTGCACGCAGGTACGAGACCCCGTGCCTGACACCCCCCTGCCACATTACCCCTCTCTAGCACCCCGCGGTAAGCTATATTCGGCTTATAAGACGCACTCCTCATTTTCCTCTCAAATTTTTATAATCCGAAAAATACAGTATGTCGGAAGATGCACAAACCTTCTTGGCCACGCCATGGGTGCACTAAGCAGCTGTTCTTGGTTGGTATTCAATTTGTGCTGACCTACTTTAATGGTGAATTGTATCTCAACTGATTCAATAGCCTAACTCCTATAATATGCATCTTCAAGTTTGTAATATAAAATTTAGAAATGAGTGATTGCTCCTGCTTATTAGCTTTGCTACATGCTAAACACTCCACAGTTTCTATTGTGCATAGAAAAGTAGACTGGAATTACTGCAGTTCTTTTTTTGAATCGAGCTGAGAAATAAAATTACAGATATATCTAAAATACTTGTATCATCTGGATATTGGTAAGTACAACAAAGAAGGAGCAGGAGAAGTACTCAGAGTACCATAAGCAGTAGTGGTGGATCATGATAATGGTGATGATGACACCGATTAGATAATACTTGAGGAGTTGGCCTGGCCGACAAAAATATGAACATGAGGTGTGGAGGTAGGAGGACAACTTGAAACTTGCTCTGATTTCTAACTAGTTTGCTTTTACCAAATGAACAATTGATGTGCTATTAGAGTCAAAGAAGGGGCAGATATATAATTTGTGCAACCTGTGAAGTCACACTTGGGCCCAAGAGGTAATATGGCTAATTTCTACTTCCAAACCAGGTTGAATTGTACTTTTTGATTGTCATGGTTCGCCTCACTGTCCACATGGCTAGGGGGCGGAGCCTTCTCTCGAGCCTCACTTCCAGACCCTGGATGCCTTAAAAGCTGGTATTTTCAGTGAATCAGTGCCGGCTATAAGCTTAGCACTGCTTTGCCTGTGATTGCTGGTCCTGTGAGTGATATCCTGATCTGTCTGTTCCTGTGCCCCGGTGCCCTTGTCTGTGTTCCATCCCCTGGTCGTCCCTGCTGTCCTCTGTCCCCTCTCCTATTTCCCCACTCGGTTGCTTCCTCCGGTACTGACCTTGGCCTGACTTTGACTCCGCTTTTGCTCGTTCCTCCGGTCCTGCTTCTGCCCATACGGTGTTTGACCCAGCCTGTCTAACTATTCCTTGCATGCTCTGCAGCTCTGCTTCTCAGCTGTGCTTTGAGGTAATGCATGAGAACGCTGTGAATTCTCTTCCTGGTTCTCATTGCTCTGTGTAGTGTATTATGCTACAGAACTCTGGCTCCCCCTGGTGGCAGCATTACATTGATGAGTCATTGAAGTGGAAAGGGGCTACATACTTTTCTTTCACAGGGGACTTGTTCTGTCTGTGTCTGCCAATGAGTCAAAGGTGCTAGTCTATGTGAGCCAGGATGTCAAGCCTCCATGACCAACAGAAAATATGTTATCACCTGCTCCAGAGCCGACAGAAGAATAAACCGATTTTGCCCCAATTATTTTCAAAATGTTGTCTCCTTTACATATTATCAAGTCCAATGCCATTTTATGGTGACATACATGATCTGGCTTTCAGTTGCTTCTGTGTGGAAAGCATCCTGATCTCCTTACCTCCTCCTCCCACCTGATTACTTTCTTGAAATTTGTCCTGGCTCAGAATGCTACTGTGACATGATGGAAAATACAATCTTCTTACAGCTGCAGTTGTGTTAACATCTCAATGTATATACTGTACAGAGTACTGCTTGGACATTGAAAAGATTGTGGCTTGCAGTACTAGCCACAAGTTGTCATTGTCCTCTTTTTGACTCTTATATAGACTGTTGTATAGAACTTGTGGATAAAAGAGTCAAAAATTGATCCTTTGATGACAGAAACTTGTGTTAGGATAAATGGAGTCTGTTCTGCTGATTTAGATTGCATTTTGAGAGCATCAGATGAAGCCCATGCAGGAGTAGTGCCAGTAGCTAGTAGGAAGCGACTGACAGGAAGTATGTGTATAGCCTGATCCTAACTAGAACTAGTGATGGGTGGACCTGCAGATACTCAGGATCAGTTGGTGCAACCGGTTTTAAAAACCCCGGGTTCTGGCCTGGACTGATCCTGGATAATATCTGCCCAGATGCCGGACCCCTCCCATATAACTCCATGGAGACCAGAATCCGACGCTTTAAAATGGTGGTAGAAGGGATAGGGGGATTAGAGAAAGCGCGTTATACTTACTAGTCTCCCACACGGCTGTAACGCTACATCTGGAGCTGTTCATTATCCTTCATACATATTCATTGCTTCCCTGGCCCACCGGCAGTCCCAGCATGTTTGATTGGTTGTAGTCAGACGCGCCCCCACCCTGTGTGACAGGGTGTCTGACTGCTTTCAATCATAGATGCTGTTTGCGTGTCTATAGTGTAAACATAAATAAATAAAAAAATTGGCATAGTGTTCCTCCTTATGATACCCAGCACACATAAAGCATAAGGTTTCAGACTGCAGCCCTCAGTCGTGTGCTTATCTTGGCTGTGTATCAAAATAATTGGAATCGCATGCGTTTTTCTTAATCATTTAAATAAATAATTTTAAAAATCGCTGTGCTGTCCCCCGAATTTTGATACCCAGCCATGATAAAGCCAACCACTAAGGGCTGGTATTTTCAGGCTGGGGAGGATCCATGTTTATTGGACCCCCACAGCCTAAAAATAGCAGCCTGCAGATACTCAAGAATGTCGCATCCATCAGATGTGACAATCCTGGAACTTTACCCGGCTCATCCCAATTGCCCTGGTGCGGTGGCAATTGGGGGTAAGAAGGGGATAATGACAGCTCACAGCTGACACTAAGCCCTAGATTAGTAATGGGAGGTGTCCCCAAAAATATTGAGTTGCACAATTTACAGTAATATTCCCCTCTTTATTAAGAAGGATCTTGGTATTTTGTCTGGGTGACAGCTTTCTGTAAAGAAAATGTTTTGCTCATGAGTGCTTTACCATCTAACATTAAAGTTTCTTATTTCAGTCTAACACAGGTGGTGCAAACATCTTTTAAATTTGTATTACGTTTTAATCCAC
Source organism: Anomaloglossus baeobatrachus (assembly GCF_048569485.1). Taxonomy (NCBI): domain Eukaryota; kingdom Metazoa; phylum Chordata; class Amphibia; order Anura; family Aromobatidae; genus Anomaloglossus; species Anomaloglossus baeobatrachus. The sequence continues at coordinate 641,766,362 of NC_134356.1, read as the reverse complement.
ACCATAACCAAAATTAATTTCTGCTGAACAAAGGGAATATATCATCTCTAGATAGACCAAGAATAGGCGCACTAATGCCACTTATTAGAAGTAGCAATCCATAAAATCAAGATCAACTCTTTAATGGAACTTTGAATCTTAAGACCCAACCAGATACTCCATTTGCAGATGTTGTGGGCGGTTTTGGGGTGTTAAACCCCATCAGTTCAAAGCTGGAGAGATTTGACTGGGTGAGAAGCTTCTGAGAGAGGATGTACGGAATTTCTACTTTTAGAAAGTGCCAAGTCAGCGTAAGGAGACATATAAGCCGTGTGATGCAACTCTGAAAATTTAGATATGCAAATAACCTCTTCAAAGAGGAAGAGGACAGGTTCTCTATTGCCACCTAGTGGATGTAACAGTCCTAAAATGGGACACTAGCTTTCCTGTTGTTTTCCTCTCAAAAGTTACTCACAGCAAGTTGGGCTGCAGTGTGTACATCGCTCAGGCCAGAAACTAGTGCTCTACCAGGATACAGCTAAACCCCCACTAAAGTGGAAGCATCACAGGTGCAGGAGAAGCAAATCACACACACACCTCCATGGAATGGAGGGGAGGCGAATGCTGGATGATAAAACTTCACACAAGTGGCTTGCATAGAGCGCTGTTCACATATGCAGATAACACAGTCACAAACCAGCAGCCTATTAGGTGATGCCCATACTATTAGATCAGGTGGACTGCCAAGCCGTACCCCACCTGTGTATCATGCACGGACAGACACTCTACAGTGCAAGGCCCAACAGAAAGGGGCCTGGCTGTATCCTGTATAAACAAAAAAATATGAGGTTTTTGTTGGTATTTATGGCCATAAAACATAAGCCTACAACCCTCGTCACGGGACCTCATGCTTGTAGGTCCCTACACTAAATAGCAACAAAAAGAGGATAATATCCTCTCAAAAGTTAGATAAGTTCAATAAGTGGAAATAGGTGAATCAATTCATGGGGAACCAAATTAACATAAAATGTAACAAAAAAATCACATCCACCATAATTTAAAAAAATTGCAATGCACTTTGTCAAATGCAGTAAAATGGACGAAGTCCATTTTGTAATCCAATAGAGGGCTGCTAGTGGGTTAAATAAAATTATACTGATCTCTTCTTGGGCCTATTCATACTTGTTCCATCAATACGGGTCCTCATTATCAGCTGTTATATGTTCTATTTTCCTTCCGCCTGGGTCTTTCATTCACTAGGCCCCTCACAGTCGTATCAGACATGACGCACATAAATGACATGCATCACGTCCAACATGATATGGAGCCTAGAGACTGAAAGATCCGAACAGAAGGAAGATGACGGCAGACAGAAGGACGAGCTGGTCGAAGGATCAGTGGTGGCTGGACAGGTTCAGAATTGGGCCAGATTTTTTGTAATCCATTTCCAGTTCATTCAATTTGCATGATTTTATTTAGAAGAAATCCTTCCTCCTTATTCAATTTCAAAACTAAATTTTGGAACATTCCCTTTCTATAAATGTGACATTTCCTGGCACTGTAATACTTAACCCTGGCAAATCATTGAGATGATTAAAGTCTGTAAAATATTACTAAAATAAAATATTGACTTTATGATGGAACTGAAAATAGTACTGGATTTTTACAAAACCATGAATAATACAGGAAAAAAAACCCCGCTCTTAGAATATATAAATCTAATATATAAAGCTGAATGTGTGTATGTACAGTATGTGTGTGTGTGTGTGTGTGTATGTGTGTATGTGTGTGTGTGTGTGTGTGTGTGTGTATGTGTGTGTGTGTGTGTGTGTGTCCGGGATTGGCATCTGCCCCGTCGCAGCTACAGCCACAAAATTTTGCACACTCACACACCTGGACCCCAAGAGCGTCATAGGCTATGTTGTGAGGCGAAATTTTAACCCCGCGTGTTCCAATTTACCAATCAATTTTGCCCCTATCTACATAATGGGGAAAAAGTGAAACGAAAAGTGTATCCGCACCGTCGCACGAAATTTTGCACAGACACCTAATCTGACCCAGGGAACGTCGTAGACTATGTTTTGACAGGAAAATGTAACCCTGCGCTTTACAGTTACTCTCCAAAAAACATGCCTCCCATTAAAGTAAATGGAGCCTGGAGCTACAGGTTATTAGTAGGAGCTGTGATTGGTTGCTATAGGAACAAAAGACATTCATAATATAAGAAGCTTATATGTGAGGTAATAAGATGTCGGTGGGGAGACGGATAGAGAGAGACAGACAGAGACAGACAGAGAGACAGACAGACAGACAGACAGAGAGAGACAGAGACAGACAGTGAAAGAGACAGACAGAGACAGACGGTGAAAGAGACAGACAGACACAGACGGTGAATGAGACAGACAGAGACAGACGGTGAAGGAGACAGACAGAGACAGACCTGGAAAGAGACAGACCTGGAAAGAGAAAGACCTGGAAAGAGACAGATGGGGAAAGAGACTGACAGGGAAAGTGACAGCCGGGAAAAGAGACAGATGGGGAAAGAGACAGACTGGGAAAGAGACAGATGGGGAAAGAGACAGATGGGGAAAGAGACAGAAAGACATGCAGACAGGGACAGAGACAGGCAGACAGAGAAGGAGGAGACAGCCAGAGAGACAGATAAAGATAGATGGGGAAAGACACTGACCTTGATAGAGACAGATGGGGAAAGAGACAGAGAAATAGAGACAGACAAGGAAAGAGACAGACAGAGACAGGCAGACAGGGAAAGAGAGACATGAAAAGACACAGACAAAGAGACAGGGAGACAGACGGGGAAAGAGACAGACCTGGGAAAGAGACAGACCTAGAAAGAGACAGAAGGGGAAAGAAACAGAGATAGAGACAGACGGGGAAAGAGACAGACAGAGACAGGCAGACAGGGAAAGAGACAGATGGGGAAAGAGACAGATGGGGAAAGAGACAGACCTGGAAAGAGACGGACCTGGAAAGAGTCAGACCTGGGAAGAGACAGACGGAGCACATTACTTGGCCAATTTAGTAAAATCTCTGTGGAATATCTGTGGTGTTGAAATATATGTTGTGAAATGCTTCTATTAGCTTAGTTTTTGGCTTTTTTATAATTACATTTCTATCTATTTGTTTTGTGGTTTTTGTGTGCACAATAAATTTTTGTTAATACATTCTATTTTGTTAACAACAGTTATTAACCATTTTTTACATTTATTTAAATAAATGATTTTAAAAAATGGCGTGAGTGTCGCCATATTTTTGATAACCAGCTAAGGTAAAGCAGACAGCTGGGGGCTTGTATTATATGGGTAGGAAGAGCCATGGTTATTTGGCCCTTCCCAGTCTAAAAATAGCAGTCCACAGCTGCCCCAAAAGTGGCACTTCCATTAGATGTGCCAATACAGACGCTTTACCCAGCTGTTCCTTATTGCTCGTAGTGTGAACATACCCTATTTCTAAGCAACCACCCCCTTCATGGTTCATACGTGTGTTATTGGATGTTTATCAGTATTTTGCACCTGGGCTGCCTCCATCATACACCACTGGGGTTTGTCTGCCTCCTGAAGTGAACTGTTGTTGCTTTTGCTATCAATTTTCTGAAAATATCCATTGGTGCAAGGAGATTTTTACCACATATAGGTTAAATAATCAAAATATTTAATCATGAGTTATTTCTGATGTAGTTGTACAGATATTCCTTAGCTTTCATACTTTCAGCACATCTTTGCCAGTAAATCCTTAAAGGTTACAAGAGGACAGAAGAGATTAGTCATCATTAGTATGAAAATAAAGATTAGCTCCAGCGAGGCTCCACCGAGAGGTTTTCCCCACAGATGTAATAAAGCTTCATTTTCATTGAGGGCTAACGAGAATAACGAGACTTGTAAACTGTAACAGTGACGATAACCACAGGCCTCTGAGACCTATTATACCTCCGGCCTTTGGGAAAACCATTTACCATATTCCCTTACGTGACTAAGAAAAATAATTCTCCAATTCTATGTGAAATTACCATGTCGCCTTATAAAATCACTTAACTCTTCATAAGTCTTGAAATGTTTAAATGTTTAATAGAAAGATAAATCTTCATGTTAAGGACACAGTTGTGTAATCTCTTGCTTATTGGCCCATATGCAAACTTGATGCGCACACGTTGAGTATTTGGTGAGTTTTTATCTCAGTATTTGTAGCCAAAACCAGGAGTGGGTGATAAATACAGAAGTGGTGCCCGTGTCTCTATTATACTTTTCCTCTGATTATCCCACTTCTGGTTTAGACTATAAACACTGAGGTAAAAACTCACCAAATACTCAATGTGTGCACGTGGCCTAAGGGTCACATTCCCACAATGAAGTTTTGATGAGTTTTTGATGTTGCAGAATTTCTGCACCTGTTATATAAGCATGCATATTTTTATATGCAGTTTTGTGTGTGGCTTTTTTGAGTGTTTTTTATCTTTGCCTGTGGATTTTGCTTGAATGCTGCATTTTTCACTGGGCAAAAATATACAGTATCTAAAACTCACTAAAAACTACAGACTAAAGGCAACTTTACACGCTAGCGATCGCACCCGCCCCCGTCGTGCGTGCATCACGTGCAAATCACTGCCCGTGGCGAATAATATCCCAGGTATGCGTCACACGAACTTACCTTCCTAATGACGTCGCTGTGGCCGGTGAACAACCTCTTTTTTTATGGGGGAGGTTCGTGCAGCGTCACAGCGACGTCACACAGCGGCCCGCCAATAGAAGTGGAGGGGCGGAGAGCAGCCGCATGAACGTCACTCCCACCTTGTTGCCGGAGGACGCAGGTAAGCTGTTGTTCGTTGTTCCCGGGGTTCCACGTAGCGATGTGTGCTGCCTCAGGAATGATGAACAACCTGTGTCCAGAACGAGCAACGATATTTGGAAAATGAACAACGTGTCAACAATCAACGATTTTGTGAGTATTTGGGATTGTTAGCGGTCGCTCATAAGTGTCACACGCAACAACGTCGCTAACGAGGCCGGACGTGAGTCACGAATTACGTGACCCTAGCAATATCTGTTTAGTGATGTCGTTGCGTGTAACGGGGCCTTAAGGCCGGTATCACACTTGCGAGTGCCTCGCATGTATCTCGCACGAGTCTCGCGTTACATAACCCGGCATGGACTCACACTCTCCTCACAGGAGCGGGTCGGTTGCATGCATCTCTATGCAGCTGAGACTCTCCTGTCCGGAGAGTGTGAGTCGGTGACGGGTGATGCAACGCGGAACTCGTGCGAGATATACGCAAGGCACTCGCAAGTGTGACACTGGCCTAACAAGGCTCCTCTTCCAGATACAGGTACAAAATGGATATCAGATTTTTAAGTTTTTGAGTCCCTAGCTGATTGCTGCTTCTGCATCCGCTACAATATGTAAAGGAGTACAGGGCATTTTTTTAGCTGTGGACATTGCATTTTTACCATGATGGTGCATACAATTCAATCGAAGTGTAACAACTATGTATTTTGTATCCAGGGGTTAGTAATGGATAGGCATTGTGATGGTGGGATATTGTGGGTCATGTACCATTTCTGTTGGTTAATGTTTAGGCGTTGTTCACTGTCCATTATTTGTATTGCTTGTGTGTACATTTTATTGTCTGTAGGTAATCACCCCCTGTAGTATTCCTCGCCCTAAGTCTGGGGGAAGGGGCCTGGAATCCACCTACTGTAAACTCTCTGCTTACCTGGGGGATTTGGCAGTCTGTTTGAGAACTTGAAGAGAAGAAAGAAGATTGATCCTCTGGAAGGGAATAGCTGAGGCTGTGGCCAGCATGCCAGAGAGACTGTGAAAACCCCCCATTTGCCTGGAAAAGGACTGATGGAGGATTGTGACTGATCCCCGGGACATTTATGCCATTACTGGAATATTTTATCCTCTGTGTGGTGGATTATTTGATGGACATTTTGGATTGCATGGAATAAATATTGTTTGGATTGCTCAGTCATCTCTCGCTCTGTTGATTGTGTGATATGAGAGAAGGACCCCATCACAGGCATCTATCAGAAACCCCTGTTACTAACCGGCAAGTATAAAGTTTAAAAACACACAAGAAAAAAAAAATATTATTTGAATAATCACTCCCACACACACTTGATCACCAATCGGTCATGTTAAAAAAAAGAAATGTAGAGGTAAATAAATAATAACAGTGCCATAGTTACATAGGGGGGGAAAAAGACTAAGATCCATCAAGTTCATTCTTCCTCCACCAATTATACATTTTTGTCACTAAATTATCTATAGTCCACAATATTGTGTGTACTGAGGAAATCATCCAGCCCTTTTGTAAAAGTTGTTACAGTGCCTACAAGTAGTATTCAACCCCCTGCAGATTTAGCAGGTTTGATAAGATGCAAATAAGTCAGAGCCTGCAAACTTCAAACAAGAGCGGGATTTATTAACAGATAATAAAATAAATCTTACAAACCAACAAGTTATGTTGCTCAGTTAAATTTTAATACATTTTCAACATAAAAGTGTGGGTCAATTATTATTCAACCCCTAGGTTTAATATTTTGTGGAATATCCCTTGTTTGCAATAACAGCTAATAATCGTCTTTTATAAGACCTGATCAGGCCGGCACAGGTCTCTGGAGTTATCTTGGCCCACTCCTCCATGCAGATCTTCTCCAAGTTATCTAGGTTCTTTGGGTGTCTCATGTGGACTTTAATCTTGAGCTCCTTCCACAAGTTTTCAATTGGGTTAAGGTCAGGAGACTGACTAGGCCACTGCAACACCTTGATTTTTTCCCTCTTGAACCAGGCCTTGGTTTTCTTGGCTGTGTGCTTTGGGTCGTTGTCTTGTTGGAAGATGAAATGACGACCCATCTTAAGATCCTTGATGGAGGAGCAGAGGTTCTTGGCCAAAATCTCCAGGTAGGCCGTGCTATCCATTTTCCCATGGATGCGGACCAGATGGCCAGGCCCCTTGGCTGAGAAACAGCCCCACAGCATGATGCTGCCACCACCATGCTTGACTGTAGGGATGGTATTCTTGGGATCGTATGCAGTGCCATCCAGTCTCCAAACGTCACGTGTGTGGTTGGCACCAAAGATCTCGATCTTGGTCTCATCAGACCAGAGAACCTTGAACCAGTCTGTCTCAGAGTCCTCCAAGTGATCATGAGCAAACTGTAGACGAGCCTTGACATGACGCTTTGAAAGTAAAGGTACCTTACGGGCTCGTCTGGAACGGAGACCATTGCAGTGGAGTACGTTATTTATGGTATTGACTGAAACCAATGTCCCCAGTGCCATGAGATCTTCCCGGAGCTCCTTCCTTGTTGTCCTTGGGTTAGCCTTGACTCTTCGGACAAGCCTGGCCTCGGCACGGGTGGAAACTTTCAAAGGCTGTCCAGGCCGTGGAAGGCTAACAGTAGTTCCATAAGACTTCCACTTCCGGATGATGCTCCCAACAGTGGAGACAGGTAGGCCCAACTCCTTGGAAAGGGTTTTGTACCCCTTGCCAGCCTTGTGACCCTCCACGATCTTGTCTCTGATGGCCTTGGAATGCTCCTTTGCCTTTCCCATGTTGACCAAGTATGAGTGCTGTTCACAAGTTTGGGGAGGGTCTTAATTAGTCAGAAAAGGCTGGAAAAAGAGATAATTAATCCAAACATGTGAAGCTCATTGTTCTTTGTGCCTGAAATACTTCTTAATACTTTAGGGGAACCAAACAGAATTCTGGTGGTTTGAGGGGTTGAATAATAAATGACCCTCTGAATAAACTTTTCACAATTTAAAAAAAAACAAAAAAAACCAAATAACATTCTTTTTTGCTGCAGTGCATTTCACACTTCCAGGCTGATCTACAGTCCAAATGTCACAATGCCAAGTTAATTCCGAATGTGTAAACCTGCTAAATCTGCAGGGAGTTGAATACTACTTGTAGGCACTGTATATTATCTGCAATTACTACTTCTTGTGGTAGGACATTCCACAGTCTGACTGCTCTAACTGTAAGGAACCCTTTCCTATTTAGCTGTCAGAATCACCTTTCTTCCACTAGCAGTGTATGCCCCCTGGTCCTTAGTATTGTCTTTGGAAGGAATAAGTCATGTGCCAGTCCTTTATTGACCACACATGTATTTATACATATAAATGAGATCTCCTCTGAGACATTTTTTCTCTAAGCTAAACAAATCCAGCTTTTCTACCCTCTCATCATACGGGCGGCCTCCATTCCTTGTAGTAGTCTAGTTGCCACCTTTGAACTGACTCTAACATCTGAATGTCCTTTTAAAATGTGGAGCCCAAAACTGGATCCCATATTCCAGATGTGGCCTTACAAGTGATTTATAGAGGGGTAACAATACGTTGGGATCATGGGATCTAATCTCTCTTTTTATACACCCTAAAATCTTGTTTGCTTTAGCAGCTGTTGCTCAGCTTACTTGTAACCAAGAACAAAGAGGAAAAAAGGAAAATTGGACATAATCACACATAAAACTCCAGAAATGGGCTAGACAAAATTGTTGGCAACCTCAACTTAATATTTGGTTGCACACCCTTTGAAATAACTAACTAAAATGAATCTCTTCATATAACCATCAACAAGCTTCTTACACCTCTCAACTGGAATTTTGGATCATGGATCACTCTACTTATCTCTTCTATTTGAAGGCGCCTTCTCCCATCAGCAATTTTAAGATCTCTCGACATCTTCAAGGGATTTAGAGCTGGACTATTGCTTCCACTTTAGAACTTTGTTATGTATTTGTTGGTGCCCTTTGAAGTATGTGTGTGGTCATTGTCCTGCTGGACGATCCATGACCTAGGAAGCAAACCCAGCTTTCTGACATGGGGCACTACATTGCCACCCAAAATCCTTTAGTAATTTTCATGATACCGTACACACAGTCAAGTGCCTCACTGGCAACGGCAACAAAACAACCCCACAGCATCTTTGAACCTCCACCATACTTGACTGTATGTTATTTTCTTTGTAGGTCTCATTCCATTTTTGGTAAACAGTAGAATGATGTACTTTACCAAAAAGCTCTATCTTGGTCTCATCTGTTAACAAGGTGCTTTCTTAAAATGATTTTGATTTTGGCTTACCCATGCACGTTTTATCAAACTGCAGTCTGCCTTTTTTATATTTCTATGCCAGCAGTGGGATCCTCCTAGGTCTCATGTCAAAACATTTATTTTCATTCAGATGTGGACGGATAGTTGCACCATGAGCCTGTCGGACAGCTTGAATTTCCTTTTGAAATTGTTTGGGGCTGCTTATCTACATTCTGGACTATCCTGTGTTGCAATCTTTCATCAATTTTCTCTGCCGTCCACATTCAGGGAGGTTAGCTACAGTGCCATGGGTTGTTAACTTCTTGATTATTATTGCACACTGTGGACAAAGGAACATCACAATCTCCATAATCTTGAGATTGTTGACATTTTTCAACAATTCAGGTTCTCAAGTGCACAGACAGATTTTTTTGTCCTGTTTCTGTTCTCAATGCTTAGTGTGGCACACACAGACATACCACTCAAAGGTTGAGTCAACTTCTCCCCTTTTTATCTGGTTTCAGGTGTGATTTTCATATTGCTCACACCTGTTACTTGCCACAAGTGAGTTTCACCAAGCATCACATTCGTGAAACAAAGTTGTTTACCCACAGTTTTGGAAACGTGACAATAATTTTGTCCTTCTCATTTTGAGGGTTTTGTGTGAAATTATATCCTATTTGTCTGTTTTTTCTGTTTTTGTGTTGTTCCAATTCACACAAAGAAAATAAACATGTGTATAACGAAACATGTGTACTTGCAATAATTTTCTGGGAGAATACTTAATTTTCTGGAACAAGTTCAAGGGTGCCAATACTTTCGGCCATGACTGTATATTTTTCAAAGGCAAACCTTTAAATGCATCTATCCTTAAATCAAAGTCGCATTTTTTTCATTTTGGATAAATAAAATTTGTTTGATTCAAATAATGTCTGTGTAACACAGCTGGCACTGTGGGAATCGGGGTCAGCTCCTGAGCCAGAGCCACACACCTCTACATGCAAAAAGCATTAAAGGGTTAAAGATATATGTTTTCCAATAAGCTATATTTTTTTAATGTCTAGAAATATTAATTAATCCCAAGAACACCAATAATTTCCCAAAAGACTATTTGACATTGGATAAAAAACTATATATACCAAATGTATTCACAAAACACTCCAAGAGCAGATCTGTATCTTAAGGCTTCTCAAGGGTAACGTACTTTTCACAAGGATCAAAATCTTGCATCGTCGAGCTTTCAGGAAATCCCAGCATTTGCTTATTTTGCTTAAGAAATTGAAGGCTTCAAAACATTCATTATTTTAGGTCTCTACACTATAGTTAGGACACTGCTGTTCTGCAACTTTTTGTTGCAAAATTTTCTAATTTTAACTTTTACATTAGTATTTACAACCATTCTAACGTCTGTTGATTGTAATCTGTCAGGAATTTTTTTGAAGCCCTACTATTTTATTTTTGCCTACTTAATCGGTATGTAAGTACAACAATTAAAAGAGAATAGACAGAGAAACAAGAAAATAATGCTAATTGTTGGGATCTGATGCACATTTTTTAGAGAGTTTTGCTGCAAAATGGAGCAAAAAGCAAAACAAAGTGCATGTATATATATATACGCCCAGTTACTACAGCTAATATATATATATATATATATATATATATATATATATATATATATATACATATATATATATATATATATATATATATATATATATATATATATATATATATATATTAGCTGTAGTACCTGGGCGTTGCCCGGGATAGTAACTGTCTCTCTGTCTCTCTCCCAATCTCTGTCTGTGTGTTGCTGTCTGTCTGTCTCTCTGTCTGTTTCTATCTGTCTCCATCTCTGTCTGTCTATCTCTATTTATGTTTCTGTCTCTATGTGTGTGTCTGTCTCTCTCTTTCTCCATCTGTCTCTTTCCCCGTCTGTCACTTTGCCCATCTGTCTCTTTCCCGGTCTGTCTTTTTCCCGGTCTGTCTCTTTCCCAGTCTGTCTCTTTCCAGGGCTGTTTCTTTCCAGGGCTGTCTCTTTGCCCGTCTGTCACTTTGCCCGTCTGTCACTTTGCCCGTCTGTCTCTGCCCGTTTGTCTCTTTCCAGGGCTATCTCTTTCCAGGGCTGTCTCTTTGCCTGTCTGTCTCTTTGCCCGGCTGTCTCTTTGCCCGGCTGTCTCTTTGCCCGTCTGTCTCTTTGCCTGTCTGTCTCTTTCCAGGGCTGTCTCTTTGCCCGGCTGTCTCTTTCCCCGTCTGTCTCTTTCCCCATCTATCTCTTTCCAGGTCTTTCTCTTTCCCCGTCTGTCTCTGTCTATGTCTATCTGTCTCTTTCTGTCTCTCTCTCTATCCGTCTCCCCACCGACATTTTATTACCTCACACATAAGCTTCTTATACTAACAGTTAATTTTGTTCCTATAACAACCACTGACAGTTGCCATTAATAGCTTGTTGCTCCCACCTCCATTCAGTTTAATGGATGCAGGATTTTGGAGAGTAAATGTAAAGTGTGGGGATTAAATTTTCCCGTCAAAACATAGTCTATGATGTTCCCTGAGTCACATGAGGCGTCTGTGCAAAATTTCGTGATTGTAAATACGATGGTGCAAATTCCTTTAGCGGACATACATACATACACACATACATACATACACTGTCTGATCATTGGTCTGTATTATTTAAAGTGCAACTCTGATAGTGCCTGTTACTAATCTAGAATATGGGGTCTTGGTTGTTCAGAGATCAAATCTTGGGTCTATTTTTGTTTTGTATTCTTATTACTGCGTGTTCTGGTCTGTTGAATTAATTCCGGTGTCTGGTCATTGGTCTGTGTTTATTACAGTCTGTTTTGCAAACTAAATGCAATCCTGATAGTGCCTGTTACTAATCCAGATTGTGACTAAACAAAGAGCAAATAGTGACAAGGAAGAAAAACAGACATTATTATTATTATTATAATCATCATAGAATCATTGAATTGTAGAGTTGGAAGGGACCTCAAGGGCCATTGGGTCCAACCCCCTGAGAGTGCAGGTTTTCCTTAATCATCCCAGCTATACAGTCATATGAAAAAGTTTGGGCACCCCTATTATTGTTAACCTTTTTTCTTTATAACAATTTGGGTTTTTGCAACAGCTATTTCAGTTTCATATATCTAATAACTGATGGACTGAGTAATATTTCTGGATTGAAATGAGGTTTATTGTACTAACAGAAAATGTGCAATCCGCATTTAAACAAAATTTTACTGGTGCAAAAGTATGGGCACCCTTATCAATTTCTTGATTTGAACACTTCTAACTACTTTTTACTGACTTACAAAAGCACTAAATTGGTTTCGTAACCTCATTGAGCTTTGAACTTCATAGGCAGGTGTATCCAATCATGAGAAAAGGTATTTAAGGTGGCCACTTGCAAGTTGTTCTCCTATTTGAATCTCCTATGAAGAGTGGCATCATGGGCTCCTCAAAACAACTGTCAAATGATCTGAAAACAAAGATTATTCAACATAGTTGTTCAGGGGAAGGATACAAAAAGTTGTCTCAGAGATTTGAACTATCAATTTCCACTGTGAGGAACATAGTAAGGAAATGGAAGAACACAGGTACAGTTCTTGTTAAGCCCGGAAGTGGCAGGCCAAGAAAAATATCAGAAAGGCAGAGAAGAAGAATGGTGAGAACAGTCAAGGACAATCCACAGACCACCTCCAAAGACCTGCAGCTTCATCTTGCTGCAGATGGTGTCAATGTGCATCGGTCAACAATACAGTGCACGTTGCACAAGGAGAAGCTGTATGGGAGAGTGATGCGAAAGAAGCCGTTTCTGCAAGCACGCCACAAACAGAGTCGCCTGAGGTATGCAAAAGCACATTTGGACAAGCCAGTTACATTTTGGAAGAAGGTTCTGTGGACTGATGAAACAAATATTGAGTTGTTTGGTCATACAAAAAGGCGTTTTGCATGGAAGGAAAAAAACACGGCATTCCAAGAAAAGCACTTGCTGCCCACAGTAAAATTTGGTGGAGGTTCCATTATGCTTAGGAGCTGTGTGGCTAATGCCGGCACTGGGAATCTTGTTAAAGTTGAGGGTCGTATGGATTCAAATCAGTATCAGCAGATTCTTGACAATAATGTGCAAGAATCAGTGATGAAGTTGAAGTTACGCAGGGGATGAATATTTCAGCAAGACAATGATCCAAAACACCGCTACAAATCTACTCAGGAATTCATGCAGAGGAATAATTACAATGTTCTGGAATGGCCATCCAACTCCCCAGATCTGAATATCATTGAAAATCTGTGGGTGATTTGAAGCGGGCTGTCCATGCTCGGCGACCATCAAACTTAACTGAACTGGAATTGTTTTGTAAACAGGAATGTTCAAATATACCTTTATCCAGGATCCAGGAACTCATAAATAGCTACAGGAAGCGACTAGAGGCTGTTATTTTTGCAAAAGGAGGATCTACAAAATATTAATGTCACTTTTATGTTGAGGTGCCCATACTTTTGCACCGGTCAAATTTTGTTTAAATGCGGATTGCACATTTTCTGTTAGTACAATAAACCTCATTTCAATCCAGAAATATTACTCAGTCCATCAGTTATTAGATATATGAAACTGAAATAGCTGTTGCAAAAACCCAAATTGTTATAAAGAAAAAAGGTTAATATTAATAGGGGTGCCCAAACTTTTTCATATGACTGTATGTTTATCCAGTTTCCGTTTGAAGATTCCATTGATGGAGAGCTCACCATCTCCCATGGTCGCCTGTTCCACTCTCTGACTGCCCTCTCTACCTCCCGTGGTAGCCTGTTCCACTCCCTGACTGCCCTCACTACCTCCCGTGGTAGCCTATTCCACACCTTGACTGCCCTCACTACCTCCCGTGGTCACCAGTTCCACTCTCTGACTCTGACTTCCCTCACAACCTCCCGTGGTAGCCTGTTCCACTCCCTGACTGCCCTCACTACCTCTCGTGGTCGCCTGTTCCACTCTCTGACTGCCCTCACTACCTCCCGTGGTCACCTGTTCCACTCTCTGACTTCCCTAACAACCTCCCGTGGTAGCCTGTTCCACTCCCTGACTGCCCTCACTACCTCTCGTGGTCGCCTGTTCCACTCTCTGACTGCCCTCACTACCTCCCGTGGTCGCCTGTTCCACTCTCTGACTGCCCTCACAACCTCCCGTGGTAGCCTGTTCCACTCCCTGACTGCCCTCACTACCTCCCGTGGTCGCCTGTTCCACTCCCTGACTGCCCTCACTGTCAGAAAGTTTTTCCTAATGTCTAATCTGAATCTCCTTCCTTTTAGTTTCATCCCATTGCTTCTTGTACTTCCTTGTGTTAATGAGAATATGGTAGTTCCCTCTGAAATATGACTACCTTTCATCATCATCACAAGGTGTGTGTAACTTGAACAGCTTCTTGAAAAACAAAACAAAAACCAAAACATGATTTCACGATATTATGTCAAGACATGCTTTTGCTATTTTTTGACCACCCAGTGTTTGTCATGTGATTTGCTAGCCTATTGTGAGTTGCTAGCCTGTTTTGAACTACAGTAGTTCAAAAAGATGTTGTGGTGAATAGATCAGCAAAGAATCTAAGGTTTGTGGATCACTGTATTGGACTGCAATCCAAAGAATTTTCCAAGAGAAGGATGCATGTAGGGAGTTTTCTTTATGAAAAGGCATTTTTTTTAAATAAAAAAGGCAGGTAATTTCCCTAATATTAACATGACTTTTTATGGCTTATAGGAGGTTTGGTTGATAATTAGTGATGAGCGAGCATGCTTGTAACTACTCGGTACTCGCACGAGTATCACTGTACTCGGGCTGCTCGGCGGGTACCGAGTAATTTTGCAATACTCGTGCTTTACTCGTGGTCTTCATTTCTGCATGTTGGCGCTCTTTTGAGAGCCAGCCCTCATGCAGGGATTGGCTGGCAGACCACTGCAATGCCACAGCCCTGTTAGTTGTGGAATTGCAGTGATTGGCCGGCCTGCACAGCGTGACCGAGCCTTTATACCGGCCGGCGCGCTGTGCTCTGTACACAGCCATCTCATATTCCCTGCTTTCCACGCCCACAGGCGCCTATGATTGGTTGCAGTGAGACACGCCCCCACGCTGAGTGACAGGTGTCACACTGCACCCAATCACAGCAGCCGGTGGGCGTGTCTATACTGTGCAGTAAAATAAATAAATAAATAATTAAAAAAACGGCGTGCGGTTCCCCCCAATTTTAATACCAGCCAGATAAAGCCATACAGCTGAAGGCTGGTATTCTCAGGATGGGGAGCCCCACGTTATGGGGAGCCCCCCACCCTAACAATATCACTCAGCAGCTGCCCAGAATTGCCGCATACATTATATGCGACAGTTCTGGGGCTGTACCCGGCTCTTCCCGATTTACCCTGGTGCGTTGGCAAATCGGGGTAATAAGGAGTTATTGGAAGCCCATAGCTGCCAATAAGTCCTAGATTAATCATGTCAGGCGTCTATGAGACACCCTCCATGATTAATCTGTAAGTTACAGTAAATAAACACACACACCAGAAAAAATCCTTTATTAGAAATAAAAAACACACACATATACCCTGGTTCACCACTTTAATCAGCCCGAAAAAGCCCTCCTTGTCCGGCGTAATCCAGGATGATCCAGCGTCGCATCCAGCGCTGCTGCATGGAGGTGACCGGAGCCGCAGCAGACACCGCCGCTCCGGTCACCTCCACACAGCAAATGAACACAGCCGCGCGATCAGCTGCTGTCACTGAGGTTACCCGCTGTCACCGCTGCATCCACCGGTGGCCGCGGGTAACCTCAGTGACAGCAGCTGATCGCGCGGCTGTGTTCATTTGCTGTGTGGAGGTGACCGGAGCGGCTGTGTCTGCTGCGGCTCCGGTCACCTCCATGCAGCAGCGCTGGAAGCGACGCTGGATCATCCTGGATTACGCCGGACATGGAGGGCTTTTTCGGGCTGATTAAAGTGGTGAACCAGGGTATATGTGTGTGTTTTTATTTCTAATAAAGGATTTTTTCTGGTGTGTGTGTGTGTTTATTTACTGTAACTTACAGATTAATCATGGAGGGTGTCTCATAGACGCCTGACATGATTAATCTAGGATTTAGTGGCAGCTATGGGCTGCCATTAACTCCTTATTACCCCGATTTGCCAAAGCACCAGGGCAAATCGGGAAGAGCCGGGTACAGTCCCAGAACTGTCGCATATAATGTATGCGGCAATTCTGGGCGGCTGCTGACTGATATTGTTAGGCTGGGGGGCTCCCCATAACGTGGAGCTCCCCATCCTGAGAATACCAGCCTTCAGCCGTATGGCTTTATCTGGCTGGCATTAAAATGGGGGGGACCGCACGCCGTTTTTTTTTAATTATTTATTAATTTATTTTACTGCACAGTATAGACACGCCCACCGGCTGCTGTGATTGGGTGCAGTGTGACACCTGTCACTCAGCGTGGGGGCGTGTCTCACTGCAACCAATCATAGGCACCGGTGGGCGGGGAAAGCAGGGAATAGGAGATTGTTTAATGAGCGGCCGGCTTTTTCAAAATAGTAAAAGCCGCCGGTCACCTCCACGCAGCTAATGAAGGGAATAGCGCGATCAGCTGCTGTCAGTCAGGTAACTCCCGGCCACCGCTGGATCCAGCGGTGCCGCGATTAACCTCAGTGACAGCAGCTGATCGCTCTACTCACCTCAGTTGGTGCATGGAGCTGACTGGAGCGGCGGTGAGTAGCGCGATCAGCTGAGCTGTCACTGAGGTTACCCGCGGCCACCGCTGCATCCACCGCTGGATCCAGGTAACCTCAGTGACAGCTCAGCTGATCGCTATACTCATCTCATTAGCTGCGTGGAGGTGACCGGAGCGGCGGTGTCTTCTGCAGCTCCTGTCACTTCCATGCAGCAGAGCTGGACGCGACGCTGGAGGACTGTGGAGTACGCCGGACATGGAGGGTTTGTCGGGGTTAATAAATTGGTAATGAGGGACTTTGTTAGTGTTTTTTATTTCTAATAAAGGATTTTTCGGGTGTGTGTGTTTTTTAACTGTAATTTACAGATTAATCATGGAAGGAATCTCGGGGAGACGCCTGACATGATTAATCTAGGATTTAGTGGCAGCTATGGGCTGCCATTAACTCCTTATTACCCCGATTTGCCAACGCACCAGGGTAAATCGGGAAGAGCCGGGTACAGCCCCAGAACTGTCGCATCTAATGTATGCGGCAATTCTGGGCGGCTGCTGACTGATATTGTTAGGGTGGGGGGCTCCCCATAACGTGGAGCTCCCCATCCTGAGAATACCAGCCTTCAGCCGTATGGCTTTATCTGGCTGGTATTAAAATTGGGGGAACCGCACGCCGTTTTTTTTAATTATTTAATTATTTATTTCACTGCACAGTATACACACACCGGCTGCTGTGATTGGGTGCAGTGAGACAGCTGTCACTCAGTGTGGGAGCGTGTCTCACTGCAACCAATCATAGGCGCCGAAAAGCAGGACAGCAGGGAATAGGAGATTGATTAATGAGCGGCCGGCTTTTTCAAAAGAGGAAAAGCCACCGGAGTTTGAACAGCTGTGCAGCGCCGCGGCAGTGATCGGGGAACGGTAAGTAAGAGAGAGGGGGGGGAACTGACCGACAGACTGTGAGAGGGGGACAGACAAGACAGAGAGAGACAGACCGACGGACTGAGGGAGATAGAATAAAAAAAAAAAAATGACCGACATCGCTAGTAAAAAGCACAAAACGTGCGTTTTGGACATCGGAGTGCCACACAAGGTTTTCATGTAAAATCTTTCATGTATTAATCTCAAAAAGTAACATACACCAGCAATATCTCACTATTGAGTATGTGCCCTTAACATTTCCGCCATGAAAATTCATTTTGGTGTCATTTTGGAAGGTTTTCTGGTGAGTCCGTAAAAATGGCGTAAAACTCGGACAAAATTGTTCACATCTGTGACTTTTGAGTGATAAATGCTTCAAGGGGTCTTCCCCATGCTGATGCCATGTCATTTGAGCACTCTTCTGAGACTTTTGTGACATTTTTAGGGTTTCTCCATGCTGCCGGGGGGTCATTTCACAAAAATACTCGGGTCTCCCATAGGATAACATTGGGCTCGGTGCTCGGGCCGAGTACACGAGTATCTTGGGAGGCTCGGCCCGAGCTTCGAGCACCCGAGCTTTTTAGTACTCGCTCATCACTATTGATAATCTAGGAAAATTAAGTTAATTTTTTTTTGTATAAAATCATAGCTCTGCAACATTAATAAAACCCTTAGCCACCAAACCTAATCTTTTACCTCACATCACATCACTAAATTTTACTACATGCCTTTAAATAATTCAGCATAATATTAGAGATGACCATATCCTTTAAAATTCAATTCGCCCGCTTACCAGAATTTTCCCGAGACATTAGATTCACTGTGAATAAACTTAAGTGAATCTCAATATTGAAAAGTTTGTAATTAATCATGAAGTACATGTGGGGAAGAGCAGGGAGAGAAGAAATAGAAATAGAGAAGTCCGCTGAACATAAGAGATTACATCCTACAGGAGATAGAAAACTCAGCTGATCATAAGAGCTTACACTATAGGAGAGGGAAAACCCCTTTGATCATAACAACTTACACTCTATAGGAGAGCGTAAACCCTGCTGATCACAAAGCTTACACTATAGGAGAGAGAAAACCCAGCTGATCATAAAGCTTACACTATAGGAGAGAGAAAACCCAGCTGATCATAAAGCTTACACTATAGGAGAGAGAAAACCCAGCTGATCATAAGAGTGTACACTCTATAGGAGAGAGGAAATCCCACTGATCATAAAGGCTTACACTCTATAGGAGAGACACTGAGAACCCTGCTGACCATAAGAGTGTACATTCTATAGGAGAGAGAAAACCCTGCTTATTATTAGAGAGTACACTCTATAGGAGAGACAGTGAGAACCCCACTGACCATAAGAACTTACACTTTATAAAAGAGAGAAAACTCCACTGATCATAAGAGCTTACACTCTATAGGAGCAACAGTGAGAGCCTCGCTGACCATAAGAGCTTACACTCTACAGCAAAGAGAAAAAACCCACTGACCATAAGAACTTACACTCTAAAGGTGAAAGCGAAAAACCAACTGACCACAAGAGCTTAAACTGAATAGGCAAGAGACATAGACGACCCATCTCACTGTCAGAGTTTACATTCTTTAGGAGAGAGGAAAAGAGAGGGTGGACCCCACTTACCATAAGAGCTTACACTTTACACGAGAGAGATTTACCCAGTGACTCTGGAGATGGAAAATCACTCTGCCGTACAAACTGTGCTCCACTGGGAACCACTCATCTGTGATGGCTCAGGTACCACTGTACAAGGTGTGATAATCCTCTGGATGTCATACCTGAAGGACATTATGGAATGGCCCCCATGGCCACAAAAAAAAACATTCGCCCGCTCTCTGCTGCTTCATCAATGTTAGAAATGGTACCAGGCAAGGTTTTTTGTGAGCTGGAAGTCAAATCTTAAAATGTTTGAATTTATGTGAGACCATAGATTTCAGATAATTCAACTCAAATACAAAGCTCTGCTGATCGATCCACTCATCATTACAGTATAACCTTTTAAAAATAGATCTTTGGGACAAAAATACATTGTTAAACCTTAGAAGCCACCAAAACCCGTCTTTCTATTACTTTTTAAGCTCTGCAGTATAATGGTTGGATCCTAGATGTGGTGAACTATTATTCTCTTTTCTTCTTTTTCAGATTCACGATGGACATTGTGAACCACACAGCTATCACTCAGTTCATTTTGATAGGACTAACCAATGCCCACGGCCTTCAAATACTGTTATTTATTCTATTTTTAATCGTTTATGCCTGTTCCTTCTTGAGTAACCTTTGTTTGATGCTTTTGATAGTGATGAATCATCATCTTCATACTCCTATGTATTTTTTCCTTAGTCATTTGTCTTTTGTTGACCTATGTTATTCTTCGACTATTACCCCCAAGATGCTGGCAGATCTTACCTCGGAGTCCAAGTCTATTTCATCCTTAGGTTGTTCCACCCAAATGTTTACCTTTGCTATGTTTGCCACATCGGAGAGTTTCTTAGTCACTTCCATGGCATACGACCGTTATGTAGCAATTTGCCAACCACTTGCCTATCATAGCATCATGAATAGTTCTACATGTTGGGCTTTGGTATCTGGAACCTACTTTAGCAGCTTCGTGGCATCCCTTACACACACTATTACTGTTTTTAACTTTCCCCTATGTGGCTCCAATGAAATCAATCACTTCTATTGTGACATCCCCCCACTTCTGAAGCTTACATGTGTCTACGCTCACATCCGTAAACTCGTTGTCTTTTCAATGGCTCTTGTGATGGGGGTTATTTCTTTTTTTGTCATTCTGATGTCCTATGTCTTAATAATATATAATATTTTGGGAATTCATTCGGCAGAAGGACGACACAAAGCATTTTCCACCTGCGCATCGCACCTTATTATTGTTATCTCTTTCTACAGCACTGTATTTGGAATTTATTTCCGTCCAAGCTTGGGATTAAATTTGGACAGTATTGACAAGGTTTTCTCCATATTTTACACTGTGGCCTCCCCATTATTGAACCCTATAGTGTACAGTTTTAAAAATGAAGAAGTTAAAAAAGCATTAAAAAATATTTTAGGTGTTAACATTTTATCACACACTTAGGCCTTTTTTTCCAGAAATTATTCATTTAAATATTAGAGAATCATATATTGTATCTAAATATTAGCTACAGTCATGTATTTATGGAAATCACAGGATGGATAGACATTGGCAAATAATAAACAAAGGAAAAAAGATTTTCAAAAACTCTTCATTTATTCATTACCTAGTATGAGCGAAGTAGCAATCCCCACACTTATACACCTTGGCTGATAAAATGCTCCAATGCTCGGTAGTCAAATCAAGCAGGTCTGACGTCCGGACAGGCTCAACTCAAGTACCGAGTATAATGGAAGTCAGAGGGAAACTCAAGAATTTTCCAGAAAACACTAACAGGAGGGCTGGGTAGGCAAGAAAATCATTTAAATGGATGGAACAGCATGGAAATGGAATGGGGACAGCATCTCTGACTCTGAGGTCGTTGCTGGAAAAAAGTCACAATACGCCACTTTTACGGACCGACAATAAAACATACAAAACAGAAGATACAATGGATTTTGCAAGAAGAAATGTTAGAAAACATTATTTCCTGTATAATAACTTGTATGTAAGGTAAAATTAAAAAAAGGGGGAAAAACGCCTCCTCCACCTCTTAATAGCCGGTCCATCTCTCACCATATTTGCCCTTCGCCTATGACTACAGTAGATGACTTAAGCGGGCTTTACACGCTACAATATATCTAACGATGTGTCGGCGGGGTCATGTCGTAAGTGACACACATCCGACATAGTTAGTGATATTGTTGTGTGTGAAACCTATGTGCGATTGCGATTGAACGAATAAACGTTGACCGCATACACGTCGTTCAAAACCTAAAAATTGAACGTCGGGTTGTTCAATGTTCCCGAGGCAGCACACATCACAGTGTGTGACACCCTGGGAACGATGAACTGCAGCTTACCTGCGTCCCGCGGCTCCCGCCGGCTATGCGGAAGGAAGGAGGTGGGCGGGATGTTTACGTCCCGCTCATCTTCGCCCCTCTGCTTCTATTGGCCGGCTGCTGTGTGACATCGCTGTGACGCCAAACGTCCCTCCGACTGCAGGAAGTGGATGTTCGCTGCCCACATCAAGGTCGTATGGTAGGTAAGTACAGTACATGTGACGGCAATTAATCGTTTGTACGACACGGTCAACAAATTGAACGTGCCACACATACGGCGGGGGCGTGTCACATCGCATACGATATCGTATGCTTAATTGTAAGGTGAAAAACAAAAAGCCAGCACTAAATGTGCACTTCAGCACTAAAATTCCAAACTGTACTTATTATAAAAATTTTGAGATTTTTGGCAAAAAATTGCAATTTCTTGAGCTGCCTCGCCACCTCACGGCAAATCTCATTTGAGGCAGTCCTACACTAAAATATTTTTATAAAATGGGCCATACGGCCTCACATATGAATAGTAGAACTGCTCTTAGCAGCACTCACCTGGTCTATTTCAATCCCGTACCCATGACTGAGTCATGGCTGTGGGCGGGACAGGTCCAAGCAAATGCTGCATGAAGTAATTGTAAGGTGTAAAGCAGGCTATAGTAAAGGGGAAAATAAAGCTACACCCACCGATAGTCACAGGTAAATGTAACTGTAACACTTTACTACTTTACTTTACTACTTTATCTGGGCATGTGGTGTATGTGACATGGTCAGACATATCCTGTTTAATTTATGTTGAAGGGACTCTGAAACTCACAAAGTCTATGCGGACAATGCAAGAACTGCTAACAATTAGAAAGAAGAGGGACTCTGATACCCCCTGTATTAGACATAAAGGAGGGCCTCATACACATTCTGTTAAAATTGTTAGGTAGTGGGACTCCTAGACTCATAAAGTCTACACACTAAGTGTAAGGGCTACCAAAATTTAGAAAGATGTACTACAATACACCCTTGAAGACAATAAGAGAAGGACACAGAAAATATTTTTTCCCATTTTTAAGGAGTGGGACTCCTAGACTTGTAAAGCCTATGCCAAAGTGCAAGGGCACAAAAACATTTACTCCTGGGGGGTATACATCTACATAAGTAAGAAAATTGTAGAGGTAGGCCTGATACTCATCTTATAAAAACTATGAAGGGGGCATCATATACCCTGAAACAATTAAGAGTGATGGTCATATGTTAACCCTCTAAATTTTTTCAATGAGGGCCACCTGTTTACCCTCATAAAATTTCGAGCAAGGGCTACCTGATGACCCTCTAAAAATTTTGATTAAAGGCCGCCTGTTTACCCTTTTTATATCTGGACCAAAGACCACCTAAAGACCCTCTAAATATTTGGAGCAAGCGCCGTCTGATGATCCTCTAAAAATGTAGAGCGAGGGCTGCATGATGACCCTGTTGATAGAGAAAAGGAGGAGAACAAGAAAAAGAAGAAAGCATAAACAGTATACCATATAGGGGTGGGATGGGGTGCATCGGAAAACACCACAAAAAAAAGGAACACTTGAATTCACTTGGGGTTCCGCTTCTGTCATCCAGTGAAGTTGAGGAGTTTAAGCCAATCCAGATCTTGTTCATATTAAGAAAAATCAACCTGTTAGCATTTTCAGTTGATCAGTTATTATGCCCTAAAAACCCGCTCTGTCAAAATGCTGGTGGAATGACAGGCCAGCACATCCAAGGCATAAATTGACAGTTCAAGCCATGTGTCCAGCTTGGATACCCAATAGCTTTACGGCATAGAGGAATCAAAGAGGATGATGGTACAGTCGCTAGGCCATCTTACAAACCTTTTCCTTCCATGTCAGACAACCCCATGCATTAGGGACCAGACCATTGATAATGTTCATCTGCTTCTTTTAGACCTGGTGTGTGTCTCTCTCCTTTCTTCTCCTTAGTTGCCCAAGTAACAATGAACTCTGCCACCAGCATTGTCAGATGATAATTTTTGCACTAATACTTCAGCTAGAGCCTTCTGGAATTGCACCATTTTTCAAGCCCTCACCGCAGAAGAAAGGACAGTTAGAAAGCTCACCTTGTAGTGTGGGTTGAGAAAGGTGATTAACCAGTAATCAGTGGTGGCCAAAATGCATATAATGCGAAGGTCATGTGAAAGGCAGGGAAGCATAAAGTCAGCCATATGTGCCAGACTCTTAACAGGTGAGACTTACTTGTCCCCACCAAGAGGATGACTTTTCATCTCCTCGTGCTCTCTTCCTCCTCCTCTTCAGGTCATCAACACTGAACAGACAGGATGAGGCTGGTGTGGGTAGTATCCTCTTAAGTGCTGCTCTCACTATTGACAGATGCAAATGCGGAGCTAAACTGTTAGGATTAGCGATTTCACCAAGTTTAGGAGTTACACCAGGAGCTTAACTGTGTATATGAGTTGAAATTCTGTATCTACTCGTGCCAGTACAGATATAGTATTGCATGATTAGAAAGACGGGGACATCAGAAAGCATAGTGGGCAAAAATATGGACGGGGGAAGGGTGTAAATATTCATTTCCATTAACACGTGTTCCAATTACTGATGCCGGTGAGAGGGATGGGCAAGAGAAGGCAGTAAATATTCATTTCCACTAACACATGTTCCAATTACTGATGCCGGTGAGAGGGATGGGCGAGAGAAGGCAGTAAATATTAATTTCCATTAACACACGTTGCAATCACTCATGCCGGTGCAGAGGGGTGGGCAGGGAAAGGAAGTGAATACTCATTTTCCATTAACGGGCAACCCAATTGCACATGTTAAGACAAAATATAAAACATTCCCTGAAAATAAGCCCTAGCACATCTCTTGAAGCAAAAAATAATATAAGACCTTGTCTTATTTTCGAGGAAACACAATTGTTCCGGTGGGCAGCCGGACTGGAAATAGCTGATCGGCAGAGATGACAGGTTTTTTACTCCCACTATCAAACATTGATGACTTATCATCAGACATCAATGTTAAAGTCCCGAACAACCCTTTTAAGTATTTTACTACATATCATGTTAACGGATCTCTCATTGAACTCTATGTTAAAAATCCATCTGCTCAGACTTGTCATTGTCTTCTACTGTATTCTTGAATATTATCTCTTTTTTATAATATCTATATTGTATAGTATGTATTTCTATGACCTCATATAGTCCCATTCTGTGTATCTTACTGCCTATTAAACAAGATTAAACATTTTATTAAATATACTTTAAAAATTCAGCTTCTTACAATATTCTCAAGAGCCACCACTCAGGAGAAATTTTTAGTATAATAATTAATCTCAAGAATATCGAGATTTCTCAAGAGGACATTCATTTTACTTATATATATATTGCATAAAAAGGAATACTGGAATATATAATCTGGAAATAAAAAGAACAAGTGAAGCGAAAAACTAAAAGGCAAGCCTTTTGTTTTAATGATTAAATTTACTATTATAAAATAATACATTGTAATATTATAGATTTTCATTTTTATTTCATTTTGATTTTAATAAGTTTCTTCTAATACAAATATATAAAATTTTACCTTAATCCACATAACACAGCAAAATAATATGTCAAGAGTTAAAAAAAAGTTTAATTTGACATTGGCTTATGCATTGTTAAGTGGTCTTAATCCTCTTAAGTGATATAACCTGCCAAGACTTATCAATATGGGACGTTATTTGACAATTTAACCCATTGCTACATCTGTTTTATTTTATTTTACTGTCTTTATCCTAAAAAAAAGCACATACCATTACAAAGACATGGCCATAACTTTATATTTTCCTCTAATGTTAATGATATTGATATTAATGCAACATCTGTTATCAAGATATGCAGAATTATTCCGCAGCTGGTTTTCCTAACGCAAAATGGGCCAATAAGAGATTGACTCTAAAAAGTCAAAGATTGAAAATAAAAAAATTGGGATGAAAAATAAACAATTTTCATTTAGTTGCATAATAATTCTGCGCACATAGATATCCCCCTAAGAACGATAAAACTACTTTTACTTTTCTAAATATTCAGGTTTATTCACTTTTGGATTGAGTAACCGCATTGTAGTCGTTCAATAATAATATTAATCATCAAAAATACAAATCGTTAAAAAATTGTGCACACAGTATTGTCACTTCCATCTGAACAAAGGTTAACAGCAGTGAAGTAACAGAGAAGTAAATGCTGTCTTGTGTCTTCCAGCAAATTAATCATTAATGATTAATCACAGTAATGCAGTGAAGTATAGGAAAACTGGAAATTCGCTTGAAGAAATCGGTTAACTTGATTGCAGATGCCAGGTGTGAAAATTGTGAGAAGTTGGTAACTTGCTGAGAAATTGTTGTGGACAACACCTAAAAATATTGGACTGAGCTTGGAATTCTCTTCTTGTAGCATGGAACTAAGAAAATCTGAGAAGATGAGAGAGATCTGACTGGAGCTGAACCAAGTGAAGTAGCAGCAAATTTCTGGCCAACTTGAAACAACTGAAGCAATTATAATTGGTAACAAGCAAAAGGCCTTAAAAGGCCTAGGAGGATGATGTGAGAAACGTTTGACACTCTACTTGGGAAATCCATTGTAGACTACTGCAAAGAAGCATTCACAGGAGAAAGGAGGCAGAGAGGAACTAGTGCCAGAACAGGTGTGTAAAAACCATGCAACCTCATTAGTAAAGTATTTTTCAATCAATTGATTTTAAATAGAAATATGTTTATATAAAATGGGAGTAAAATAGCTAGATCAAAAAACAAAAAAAATTGTAATGTGTTTAAATTGTTTTAATGGTCTGAGACAGTGGATTTGAAATCTGTCAGTGGATTCAAAAACAATAATAGAACCAATCAGAAGAAATGTCTTTGATCAAATGAATTTGCAATAGATCATTTGCTGCTAGGGTCCACTCAAATTTTTGGCTTTCTTCGAAAGTGTCTTTTTATTGCAATACACATACAGTATGTAATACATAATATGTATGTAATGCTTGTCACTACCTTACGGGGTCGCTAGAATGGAAGGGTAATAAGGAGAGCCGGGGTCTGGTAACTGGTATGTATAATCATAAAGGGTAAACAGAGATGTAGTCAGGGTACAATCCGAGGGTCACAATACCAGAAGAGCACGTAGTAGTAAAAGAGAGCAAGCAAAGACGTAGTCAGACAACAGTCCAGATGATAATTTGATTGCTTGAGAAAGGTTGCACTTGATGGACCTATGTCTTTTCTCAACCTATTGTTTGTATTGTGCATAGTAGGCAGAAAGGGGTTAAACTGCACTGCTGAATACAGAATGATCACTGAGAATCAATTTGAGATAGTTCATAAGATTTTATTGTTCAACACATTTCAGGGTGCAATTAGCCCTTCTTCAGGACCAGAAATCAATAATGTACATTATAGACTTTTGTTCCTGAAGAATGGATAATTGCACCCCGAAACACGTAGAACAATAAAATCTTATGAACTAGCTCACATTGATCTTCGGTAATCGTTCTATATTTGGCAGCATGGTTTAACCCCTTTCTACCTACTCTCCACAATATTGATATCCGCAAGCAATCTTGGATGCTCCTCTTAGTGGTTGTGTCTCACACAACAACATCAGGTTAGTGAATCCTTGAAAATCTTCCTTCCCCGGTAATACCAGGTAAGACACTATTTGCACCTTCTTGTCTTTCAAGTTTGTCTTACAACCTATTGTTTGGAAATGATTAGAAATAGTTTTGGATATTTCTTCTTTTTTATGATCAAATATTTCATGAATGTTTTTTGTAAATGGTCATCTTAACAGTTAATAACATTTTCAATCTATTTTATTTCTTTATTTGAATACCATTTTCTTTCAGAGATAATATGAAGGTGGAACTCACGAATCAGACCACAATTGTAACATTTTACATGACAGGGTTAACGACAGACCACTTTATTCAATTCTCACTTTTTGTGCTATTTGTGATCATTTATGTGTGCTCCTTCGTATGTAACCTTTGTATGATACTACTGATAAGGCTGATGCGCCATCTTCACTCACCAATGTATTTCTTTTTAAGCCATTTATCCTTTGTAGACTTATGTTTTTCTTCAAGTATTACGCCAAGGATGTTGGCCGATTTTACTTCCAAGATAAAGTCTATTTCCTCCGTAGCGTGTGCTACACAAATGTTTTGTTTTTCCTTCTTCGCGGCTACGGAGAGTCTTATAGTGTCAGCAATGGCGTACGACCGTTATGTTGCGATTTGTCAACCACTGTTCTATCACAAAATTATGAACAAGACCATGTGCTGGGTCTTGGCATTAGGAGCCTATGTTTGTAGTTTTCTTGTATCTATAACTATCACTTTTCTCGTATTTCCTCTTTGTGGTTCCAATGCCATCATCAATCATTTCTACTGTGATATCCCACCACTTATGAAACTTACATGCGGCCACTCTCAAATAAAAAAATATGTTGTCATTGCATTTACCCGATCGATAGGCAGTGCCTGTTTTATTGTAATACTATTGTCTTATGTATATATATTACACACCATCCTAGGAATTCACACAAAAGATGGCAGATCCAAAGCATTTTCAACCTGTGTGTCCCACCTAACCGTCGTCCTTACCTTCTACACCACCGCTCTCGGAAATTACTTTAGACCAAGCACAGGTTTAAATGCTGATAATATCGGCAAGGTCTTCTCCATTTTTTACACCGTAACTCCCCCATTATTAAACCCTCTTATATACAGCTTTAAAAATACAGAAGTTAAAAGCGCCGTGGTGAAATTTTTTTCGTTTACATCAGGTTCAAAAACGAACTTAAAAGTAAACTAAAAAGTAAAACAACAAAATTGTTAAAACTGATCATATGTTAGAATATCTAAAAATTACTGCAGATGCCAACATGCTTAGATATGTATTATTTATATTCTTAAGAGCATAATTTCTCCATTTTTTTGTGAAAGACTTTTTTTACATTATAGCAGAAAGTGCAGACATATTGGTTGCCAACCATCTTGATAAATTAACACTTTTTTAATTACTTGCTGTATTATAGTTTTCCATCTGTTTTTTAAATAAAAAAGTGTAATGCAAAAGTATTTAAGTAGACAAGCAATAGAAATGAATAAACTTTGGAAATGGCTCTAACTGATTTACTTATACATGACCAAATGCTGTAAATTTTTGGGTAGAAAACTTTCTTTTAAGTGTTATAATAAATCTGTGCTCCTGCAAAGTCTGAAATGTAGAAGTTCCAAGTGCTAGGCAGTACAGGTAATAATGCAATCATATAATGCTGAAAGAAACAACAGTCCTATTGTCGCGGGCGGAGGAGGGGACGCTGCGCTCACCCACTGCTTGGTTCCGGCTACTGCTGCTGCTGCTCGGTGGTGGCTCGAGCGGTGGGCCGGATCCCGGGGACTCGAGCGGCATTCCTCGCCGGGCTTGCTGCACCTGTAACAAATTGGAAATCCATACCGTGAGTCATTGGCCCTTCTCCGCTGCATCCAGGGGACATCCTCGGGGCTGTCAGCGAGCTGCATCTTTCCCGGGGGCTGGGACCTGGTCGGAGGCTGGAGTGCGGCGAGGATCTTGACGAGGTCCCATCCATGCGGCGGACTTGGGCAGCCAGTTCCTCTATCATTCCGCTTGGGGCTGCAGGTGCCGGAGGTGTTGGGAGGACAGGGGCCACCACGACGGGGGCCGTCTCAGCTGGCCATGGGGCTGCCTCAGGGACTTCCGATGCTGGAGGTTGCAGAGCTTTAATGGCCCGTTCCTTTAACACGGCAAAGCCCACATCAGGGTGTTCTAGGGCCCATAGCCGGAGTTGCTTGCGGTCCTCCAAGGACCTCATCCCCTGTACAAACTGTTCCACTAGCATATTGTTGCTGTCCGCATCGTTGATGGTGTCTACCCGCTTCAGTGTGCGGAGGGCTGTTTTCAGACGCAAGGCGTAGTCCCAAATGCTATCTGTGGGCCGTTGCCGGCATTGGTAAAACTGCATCCGCAGCTCGGCTTCGGTACGAGTCTCAAAGGCAGTCTGTAGCTTCTCAAAGATGGTGGCTACAGAGGACCGGTCCCTCTCGGCCGAGGTCTCCGCCTCCTGCTCAGCCACGCCGGTTAGCTGCCCCAGCACTACCGCTGCACGTTGCTCATAGGTTAGGGGGTACAGTTCTAGTAGCGGGCTAAGCATCTTCCGGAAGACCTGCAACGCATCAGGTTTCCCATCGTACTGCGGCAGCCAGGTAGCTCCGGGCACATAGGGCAAGGAGAACGGCATCACCTGAGCGAGACCTGGGGCCACGGCACTTCCCGCTAGTGCGGCCAGGGCCTGGGCGGGCCCATTCCCATCCGCGGGTGCCACTGCGGCTGCGACCACCGCTCCTCCAGTCGGCTCCTCCGACATCTTGTTTCCGTCCCCCTTAGTCTTTTTCCAGTACCTCCGCTACAGGGGCGTGGTTTCGGCTTTCGCGCCTCCACTGCTCGAGGGGACGTCGAGCGGGGACTTTTCGCGCCCAAAATGGTGGCTTCTCCAAATTTTCAGCTGGATACCTCCGGCGGTCACAAGGCGCACCTCTACCAGACGGCAGAGTGGTAAGATCCTGTTCGTGACGCCAAGTTGTCGCGGGCGGAGGAGGGGACGCTGCGCTCACCCACTGCTCGGGTCCGGCTACTGCTGCTGCTCGGTGGTGGCTCAAGCGGTGGGCCGGATCCCGGGGACTCGAGCGGTGTTCCTCGCCCGTGAGTGAAAGGGGCGTGGTTTGGTTTAGGGATATTGTCCGTGACGCCACCCACGGTTGTGGTGAGGTTGGTGACACCACCGCTGCTCTGGACGGGGATCCCGGGAGCGGTGACAGGGAGCAGCTTAGATGTTGGTTCTCCCCTCCGTGGGTAGGGGGTTCAGTGTCCCGGGGCCCGGTGATGGGGTAGGGATGGTTGGCAGGCGGGTTACGGGGCCTGGTGAGGTGCAGGGTCGCAGGGGCAGCACTGTGCCGCACGGCACGGTGGTACTCACTCAGCCAGTAACACACACGGAGTCTGTGATGAAACAAACGGCTGGATGGACGGGTCCCACAGATGGCTGCGTTTGTTCTCCTCCCGGTAGGTTGATGGTGTCTGCCTTTCCCTGCACCTGTGTTTTGTGTACGGTTCCAATGGCTTCCCACCGGTAACCCGCTCCCCAGCTTGGATGGGTGCTGAAGGAGCCCCTTTTGCCTGCAGGCTCTGGCCCTGGGAACTGTAGCCTTGGCGGTGACTGTGTTTCCCTGTATGGTGTGAGCTGTTGCCTTCAATCGGGTCTTGACTGCTGGGAAACCCCGGAGGTTCCCTTCGCTAACGGATTTGACCAATTTGCGGCGACTCCTAGCCTGGTCGGGGTCCGTAGGCCCTGTCGAATGGGGCTGGCTTCTCTTTGCTCTCCGATCCGGTACCGCCAGGCCACCACCCGTCCATGGTCCTTACGGTTCACTCTAATCAGCCTCTCCTGCAGACGGTCACCACTGTCTGCCAACCTTGCTGTTTCGTCCGGGCCACACACCCAGACGCCTTCAGTCTCCTCTGCTACTACTTTACTCCTCAAAACTCCAAACTGATCTGACTCCTTTTCCCGCCTCCAGGACTGTGAACTCCTCAGTGGGCGGGACCAACCGCCTGGCCCACCCCCTGGTGTGGACATCAGCCCCTGGAGGAAGGCAACAAGGATTTTGTGTTTGGCTTTGGTGTGCCTAACCGGGGTGTGGGGTGAGTTGGTGTAGTACCTGTGACGACCTGGCTTGTCCAGGGTGCCACATTCCCCCTTAGTAAAATGCAGACCGTCCGCAGGCTGCCCGTCCATCACCGGTTTTATTTTCACAAACTGAGAAAGATAGAAAACGGTGAAAAGGCATATAAAACATTATAAACATTTTCAACGGTACGGCTTCCGCTCTTCTCCCACCCAAACAACCTGGCCCTGATGCTGCCCCTTAGAAGTGGGCAGCACCCCTTGACCCCAGTCCAGAACCAAGCTGCCCGAGCGGGTTCTGTCCCTTTCAGGGGACCCACGGGTATGGGGAACCCCTGAACCCACGGAGGATCGCCACCGGTTACGGTAGTGGCGGGCATGGGCCCTCACTTTCCTCCAGGCCCATCCTCCCAAATAAGCCTCTCTGGAGGCGGTAACGGTTTCAAGCCAACAAACATTTTTTATTTACATGCCACTGAGTTTGTGGTTGCCCTGCAAGTTCTCGGGCTTGTCCGTAAGCAGTACCTTACTCAAGGATCAAAGCCAGTCCCTATGGGGACAACAGTTGCCGGCAACGGCCGGTTCAATCACGGTTCAATCAGATGACATCTTCTTTGGTTGATTTGCTTATCATTTTGAAACTTTCAAACTGTACACTCAACACATAAAGCCCCCCCTTTTAAAGTGTAGTTTCCCTATACCTAAGTGGGGGTCTACGAGTGGATCTTCGAGGTACGGTGTCAGTGGTGACAGGCAGTGGGGCAGAGGGAACAATCAGTTCCTCCTCCCTGCTATCGTGTGAGGCAGGCGGAGGCATAGGGGAGCTGGGTACAGGTACATCCCTGGGCACTGGCTCGTGGTTGACAACTTCCATCACTTCCTCATCCACGTGTTGTGAGAACAGTATCACTGGAAGAATCACTGCGCCGTTCTGTGTAGGCCAGTCTGCTGGAAAATCACCCATCATGGTGTGGATTACCTCTTTTTCTTTCTCCGCTGGTCTGGGAACTGGAGCGTCATCCGCTACCCTCAATGCTGGTGGTCACCTCTTTAGATGGTCCCGGGAAACCGTGGCCAAGGTCCCCCCCTGGTCACGGCTGATCTGGTAGGCCTTCCCATTCTCCCATCCTTTGGGCTGTACTACATACGGGGTTTTTTCCCATTGATCATCCAGCTTGTGGGTCTTTCTTTTTCGCTTCATCACTACATCTCCAGGCTGGAAGGGACCGGCGGACGCCTTCTTGTTGAAGCACTGCTCCTGTTGTCCCCGACTCCGGCACAAGTTCTTTTCAACATATTCCTGGACCTGTCGGTACTACACCCTCCGCCGAGTGTCCCATTCAGCTGTCGAAGGGAGCGCTTCCGGAGCTTCCAACCCCATTTCTAAATCCACTGGTAGCCGGCAAGGGCGAGCCCTCATCAGGTATGCTGGAGTGCATTTCGTCGAGCTGGAAGGGATGTTGTTATACATATCGACCAGGTCAGGTAGCTTCTCCGGCCACAGGTTCCGCTCTTCTAGCGGCAACATCTTGAGGAGGCCCAGGACCAGGTGGTTCATCTTTTCACACATGCAATTGGTTTGGGCATGGTAAGGTGTGGATTTTCTTGCAGCCGTACAACTGGCAGAATTCTTGAAATACCTCCGCTTCAAAGGCCGGACCTTGGTCAGTAAGCACCTTCTCGGGGTACCCATGTGGTCGGCAGAAATAAGCCTGGAACGCTCTAGCGGCGGTACGGCCGGTTAGGTCTTTGACTGAGACAACCACCATGAACCTTGAATAGTGGTCTACAATGGTCAGAGCGTAGGTGTAGCCATTTCGGCTGTGGGTGAGCTTTACATGGTCGAGGGCAACCAGCTCCAGCGGTTGATGCGTAATGATCGGGTCTAGGGGTGCCTTCTGGCTGGCCTCGTCCTTCCTTCTCAACGCACAGGGGCCACATTCTTGGCACCAGGCCTCCACAGATTCCCGCATTCCACTCCAATAGAACCGCTCTCTCAACAACATCTCCAGCTTCTTCCACCCGAAGTGCCCAGCACCATCATGGTATGCTTGCAGGACGGTGGGCACGTTAGCCTGGGGAATCACCAGCTGGCGGATCTTCTCGTAGGTCTTCGGGTTAATCAGCTCACGATACAACTTCCCCTGGTGTAGGTACAGCCGGCTCCGTTCTCGCCAGAGGCATTGGGCTTCGGCAGGGGCAGCAGGGTCTATCCCAGCAGAACCTTGTTCCACCAGGGTCTTGACCAGGCGGACAGCAGGTGCCTGGCCCTGAGCTTCCTGCCACTCCTGACTGGGCAGCGGATCTAGGTTCACCCGTTGTTGATGGACATGCACCTTCTCAGTTAGCGGCCGGTGAAATGCAGGCAACTCGATCTCCTTGAGGTTGTCATCCTCTGGCCCTTCCTCCGACAGGTGGGGCATCCGAGAGAGTGCATCGGCATTAACGTTGGCGCGGCCGGCCCGGTACTTGATGGTGAAATCGTAGTTGGCTAGCCTGGCCACCCACCGCTGCTCCAACGCGCCCAACTTGGCGGTGTCCAGGTGAGTCAGCGGGTTATTGTCCGTGAAGGCAGTGAAATTGGCTGCTGCCAGGTAATGGCGGAACCGCTCAGTGATAGCCCACACTAGTGCCAGGAGCTCAAGCTTGGAAGAGCTGTAGTTCTCAGGGTTCCTCTCAATCGGTCGGAGTTTTCGGCTAGCATAAGCAATCACCTTCTCTCTTCCGTCTTGGACCTGGGATAGGACAGCCCCCAAGCCCACATTGCTGGCATCGGTGTAGAGGATGAATGGGTGTCTGTAGTCAGGGTACGCTAGGATTTCCTCTCCGGTCAGGGTCGCTCTCAGCTGGTGGAAGGATTCCTCATGCTTCTCTTCCCACACCAGTAGGGCTCCTAGGGGCCTACCACCCTTGGTCTGTCCCACGAGGAGGTCTTGCATGGGGGCAGCCATCTTCGTGTACCCCTTGATGAAGCGACGGTAATACCCTACCAAGACCAAGAACTGCCTCACTTCCCTTACCGTGGTCAGTCTCGGCCAATCTTGGATGGCGGTGATCTTTTCGGGGTCGGGGGCAACACCCTCCGCACTCACCACATGTCCAAGGTACTGCACTCTGGGCTTCAACAGGTGACACTTGGAGGGCTTTAACTTCATCCCATACTTAGCAAGGGACGCGAACACCTCGGTGAGGTGCTCCAGGTGGGCTTCGTACGTCTGTGAGTACACAATCACATCATCCAAGTACAGCAAGACGGTCTCGAAATTTAGGTGTCCCAGACAGCATTCCATCAGCCGTTGGAAGGTTCCAGGGGCATTGCACAGCCCAATCGGCATGCTGTTGAATTCGCAGAGTCCCATAGGAGTGGCGAAGGCAGTCGTCTCTTGGTCTTCCGGCGCCACGGCCACCTGCCAGTACCCGCTGGTGAGGTCAAGGGTGGAGAAGTAGTTGGCGGTTCTCAGCGCAGCCAGGGATTCTTC
This sequence comes from Anomaloglossus baeobatrachus, assembly GCF_048569485.1. Lineage (NCBI taxonomy): Eukaryota > Metazoa > Chordata > Amphibia > Anura > Aromobatidae > Anomaloglossus > Anomaloglossus baeobatrachus. The sequence goes on along the minus strand of NC_134356.1, from coordinate 641,731,504 downwards.
AATGCGGGGCAGAGGGTAAGCATCCTTGTGTGTTATCTGGTTAATCTTCCGGTAATCCACACACATCCGCATGGTGCCATCCTTCTTCTTAACCAGCACCAACGGGGCGGCCCAGGGACTACAACTGTCCCTAATAACCCCTGCCTCCTTCATGTTCCTCAACATGTCTTTGGTGCATTGGTAGTGCGCAGGGGGAATAGGCCTCTATCTCTCTTTACTAGGGGGGTGTGTACCGGTAGGGATGTGGTGTTGGACCCCTTTAATCTGCCCAAAATCTAGAGGGTGCTTGCTAAAAACTCGCTCATACTCCTGTACCATCCGGTATACCCCTTCCTTGTGGTGTGTGGGGGTATCATCAGTGCCGACGTGTAGCTCTCGACACCATTCGCCTAACTTCCCCAGGGATGGGTGGGGACTGGCAGCAGACGGTTCGATCGGGGGAACGGCTTCATGGATGGTGTGGGGATCTAGAGTGAACAATTTAGCCAGGGTAGCGTACCGGGGAAGTCTAACCTCTTCCTCCCCACAGTTCAGCACTCACACGAGCACTCTCCCTTTTTTGACATCTACCACCCCTCGGGCGGCCATCACTATGGGCCAGTGTTCGGAGGACATGGGTTCTATCATGGCGGGGTAGTCTCGCCCTTGGGGCCCTACCGCTGCCCTGCACCAAATCATCATCTCGCTCCTGGGAGGCACAATCAAAGGGGCAGCATCCATCACTCTCACTCCCCAAATCTCTCCTCCTGTCGAGTTCACATGCTGGCAATACATCATGGCCCGGATCTCACGCTGCACAGCTCTCTGTCGGCTCCCCGCCGCTGTGCCGGCCAGCTGCTGCAGTAGGGTCAGCACATCACTCATACAGTGCTCCATCACATTAGTCCCTAACACTACCTTTGGGTTGTGATCACTAGGTTCATTCATTATCACAATCAAACCCTGGTGTTGCAGTTCAGCTCATCCCACAGTCATGGAAACTTGTTTGTACCCCACTGGGGTCAATGGGAGTCCATCAGCGGCAATTAGTGTCATACTGGCATCTGGGGGGGCTAGTTCGTCCTTTCCCCAATACCGCTGATACAGTGTGTAAGGGATTGTGGTTACCTGCGATCCAGTGTCCAAGAGAGCCATCAGCGGGATACCGTCCACTGCCAAGGGGATGATGGGCCGGGCTCCGATGTACCGGTCCCGCCAGTCGGGGGGGCCACTAGGTTCTACTCCTGAGGATTGGCCCGTGGCCCCAGGGGTTGCTCGTTTAACGGACACCGTCGGGAGTAGTGGCCGGGCTTGCTGCACCTGTAACAAATCGGAGGTCCATACCGTGAGTCATTGGCCCTTCTCCGCAGCATCCAGGGGACGTCTTCGGGGCTGTCAGTGAGCTGCATCTTCCCCGGGGGCTGGGACCTGGTCGGAGGCTGAAGTGCGGCAAGGATCTTGGCGAGGTCCCCATCCATGCGGCGGACTTGGGCAGCCAGTTCCTCCATCATTCCGCTTGGGGCTGCAGGTGCCGGAGGTGTTGGGAGGACAGGGCCACCACGACGGGGGCCGTCTCAGCTGGCCATGGGGCTGCCTCAGGGACTTCCGATGCTGGAGGCTGCAGAGCTTTAATGGCCTGTTCCTTTAACACGGCAAAGCCCACATCAGGGTGTTCTAGGCCCATAGCCGGAGTTGCTTGCGGTCCTCCGAGGACCTCATCCCCTGTACAAACTGTTCCACTAGCATTTTGTTGCTGTCCGCATCGTTGATGGTGTCTACCCGCTTCAGTGTGCGGAGGGCGGTTTGCAGACGCAAGGCGTAGTCCCGAATGCTATCTGCGGGCCGTTGCCGGCATTGGTAAAACTACATCCGCAGCTCGGCTTCGGTACGAGTCTCAAAGGCAGTCTGTAGCTTCTCAAAGATGGTGGCTACAGAGGACCGGTACCTCTCGGCCCAGGTCTCCGCCTCCTTCTCAGCCGCGCCGGTTAGCTGCCCCAGCACTACCGTTGCACATTGCTTATCAGTTAGGGGGTACAGTTCTAGTAGCGGGCTAAGCTTCTTCCGGAAGACCTGCAACGCATCAGGTTTCCCATCATACTGCGGCAGCCAGGTAACTCCAGGCACATAGGGCAAGGAGAACGGCATCACCTGAGCGAGACCTGGGGCCACGGCACCTCCCGCTAGTGCGGCCGGGGCCTGGGCGGGCCCATTCCCATCCGCGGGTGCCACTGCGGCTGCGACCGCCACTCCTCCAGCGGCTCCGTCGGGCGATGACATCTTGGTTCCGTCCCCCTTAGTCTTTTTCCGGTACCTCCTCTACAGGGGTGGGGTTTCGGCTTTCGCGCCTCCACTGCTCGAGGGGACGCTCGAGCGGGGACTTTTCGCGCCCAAAATGGCGGCTTCTCCAAATTTTCAGCCGGATACCTCCGGCGGTCACAAGGCGCACCTCTACCAGACGGCAGAGTGGTAAGATCCTGTTCGTGACGCCAAGTTGTCGCGGGTGGAGGAGGGGACGCTGCGCTCACCCACTGCTCGGGTCCGGCTACTGCTGCTGCTGCTGCTCGGTGGTGGCTCGAGCGGTGGGCCGGTTCCTGGGGACTCGAGCAGCGTTCCTCGCACGTGAGTGAAAGGGGGGTGGTTTGGTTTAGGGATATTGTCCGTGACGCCACCCACGGTTGTGGTGAGGTTGGTGACACCACTGCTTCTCTGGACGGGGATCCCGGGAGCGGTGACAGGGAGCAGCTTAGATGTTGGTTCTCCCCTCCATGGGTAGGGGGTTGAGTGTCCCGGGGCCCGGTGATGAGGTAGGGATGGTTGGCAGGCGGGTTACGGGGCCTGGTGAGGTGCAGGGTCGCGGGGGCAGCGCTGTGCCGCACTGCACGGTGGTACTCACTCAGCCAGTAACACACACGGAGTCTCTGATGAAACAAATGGCTGGATGGACGGGTCCCACAGATGGCTGCGGTTGTTCTCCTCCCGGTAGGTTAATGGTGACTGCCTTTCCCTGCACCTGTGTTTTGTGTACGGTTCCAATGGATTCCCACCGGTAACCCGCTTCCCAGCTTGGATGGGTGCTGAAAGAGCCCCTTTTGCCCGCAGGCTCTGGCCCTGGGAACTGTAGCCTTGGCGGTGACTGTGTTTCCCTGTATGGTGTGAGCTGTTGCCTTCAATCGGGTCTTGACTGCTGGGAAACCCCGGAGGTTCCCTTCGCTAACGGATTTGACCAATTTGCGGCGACTCCTAGCCTGGTCGGGGTCCGTAGGCCCTGCCAAATGGTGCTGGCTTCTCTTTGCTCTCCGATCCGGTACCGCCGGGCCACCACCCGTGCACGGTCCTTACGGTTCACTCTAATCAGCCTCTCCTGCAGACGGTCACCACCGTCTGCCAACCTTGCGGTTTCGTCCGGGCCACACACCCGGACGCCTTCAGTCTCCTCTGCTACCACTTTACTCCTCAAAACTCCAAACTGATCTGACTCCTTTTCCAGCCTCCAGGACTGTGAAATCCTCGGTGGGCGGGACAAACCGCCTGGCCCACCCCCTGGTGTGGACATCAGCCCCTGGAGGAAGGCAACAAGGATTTTGTGTTTGGCTTCGGTGTGCCTAACCGGGGTGTGGGGTGTGTTGGTGTAGTACCTGTGATGACCTGGCTTGTCCAGGGCGCCACACTATCCTAATTCATAGGAGCCAAGAAGTGACGTATCTAGAGTCCAATGGGCCCTGGTGCAAGATATGAAACTGCGTCTCTCCTGCTTATTGGTCAGATGTCCCCCTGTAGAGTTCTAAATATTGCAAAGACATATGTGCTGCTCCCAACCATTATGTAGTAATGTCTCCCATGTAGCACTAATTCCCCCCTTTATGGTATATATCTCCCCCATTTCGGGCCCCTTTCTAATGTATAAATTGTCCATCCAAGAACTTTTCCTAGTACATATATCCCCCATCATGGTATATATGTCTGTCATGCTTGGCCCCTTCCTAGTATATTCAAGTGCTTCTCAATAAATTAGAATATCATCTAAAAGTTAATAAAAAAAAGGGAAAATAAAAAGGGAAACGCATATATTATAAAGAGTCATTACACAGAGTGATCTATTCCTATATATTATATAGAGTCATTAAACACAGTGAGCTATTCCTAGATATTATATAGAGTCAATACACACAGAGGGATCTATTCCTATATTTTATATAGTCATTAAACACAGAGCGATGTATGTCTATAAATTCTATATTCATATATAGTCATTACACACAGAGGGATCTATTCATATATATTATATAGAATCATTGCACACAGAGGAATCTATTTCAAGTCTTTATTTCTGTTAATGTTGATGATTATGGCTTACAGCCAATGAAAACCCAAAAGTCATTATCTCAGAAAATTAGATTATATAAGACCAACTGGAAAAATGATTTTTAAACTCAGAAATGTTGTCGCCTACTGAAAAGTCTGTACAGTAAATGCCTTATAACTTGGTCAGGGCTCCTTTTGCATGAATTACTGCATCAATACGGCGTGGCATGGAGGCGATCAGCCTGTGGCACTGCTGAGGTGTTATGGAAGCCCAGGTTGCTTTAATAGCAGCCTTCAGCTCGTCTGCATTGTTGGCTCTGGTGTCTCTCATAGATTCTCTATGGGGTTTAGGTCAGGTGAGTTTGCTGGCCAATCAAGCACAGTGATTTTGTGGTTATTAAACCAGGTATTGATACTTTTGGTAGTGTGGACAGGTGCCAAGTCCAACTAGAAAATGAAATTTCCATCTTCTAAAAGCTTGTTGGCGGAGGGAAGCATGAAGTGCTCTAAAATTTCCTGGTAGACGGCAGTGCTGACTAAGGGGTACTTTACACGCTGCGACAACGCTAGCGATTGCTAGAGATGTCGAGCGCGATAGTACCCACCCCCCGTCGCACATGCGATATGCGGTGATAGCTGCCGTAGTGAACATTATTGCTACGGCAGCTTCACACGCACATACCTGGTCGGCGACGTCGCGGTGACTGCCGAACAATCCCTCCTTCAAGGGGGAGGTGCGTTCGGCGTCACCGTGATGTCACCGCGACGTCACTAAGCGGCCGGCCAATAGAAGCGGAGGGAAGGAGATGAGCGGGACATAACATCCCGCCCACCTCCTTCCTTCCGCATTGCCAGTGGATGCAGGTAGGAGATGTTTGTCGTTCCTGCGGTGTCACACATAGCGATGTGTGGTGCTGCAGGAACAACAAACAACCTCGTACCAGCAGCAGCAACGACATTATGGAATGGAGCGACGTGTCACTGATCAACGATTTTTCAAGTTTTTGGGATCGGTGATCGTTGCTCCTAGGGTTTACACGCTGCGATGTCGGTAACGGCGCCGGATGTGCGTCACTAATGACGTGACCCCGACGATATATCGTTACCGATGTCTCAATGTGTAAAGCCCGCCTTAGTCTTGATAAATCACAGTGGACCTACACCAGCAGATGACATGGCTCCCCAAACCATTACTGATTGTGTACACTTCACACCAGACCTCAGCAGCTTGGATTGTGGCCTCTCCACTCTTCCTCCAGACTCTGGGACCGCTATTTCCAAATGAAATGCAAAATTTACTTTAATCTGAAAACAACACCTTGGATCACTGAGAACAGTCCAGTTCTTTTTCTCCTTGGCCCAGGTAAGACGCTTCTGGCGTTGACTATTGGTCATGAGTGGCTTGACACAAGGAATGTGACACTTGTAGCCCATGTCCTGGATACGTCTGTGGGTGGTGGCTCTTGAAGCACTGACTCCAGCAGCGTCCACTCCTTGTGAATCTCCACCAAATTTGTGAATGGCCTTTTCTTAACAATCCTATCAAGGCTGCGGTTATCCCGGTTTCTTGTGCATCTTTTTCTACCACACTTTTTCTCCACTCAACTCTCCATTAATATGCTTGGATACAGCACTCAGTGAACAGCCAACTTTTTTACAAATGACCTTTTGTGGCTTACTCTCCTTGTGGAGTGTGTCAGTGTCTGCCTTCTGGACATCTGTCAAGTTAGCAGTCTACCCCATGATTGTGTAGCCTACTGAGCCAGACTAAGAGACCATTTTAAATGCTTAGGAAGCCTCTTCAGGTGTTTTGTGGTAATTATTCTAATTTTCTGAGATAATGACTTTTGGGTTTTCATTGGCTGTAAGCCATAATCTTCAACATTAACAGAAATAAATACTTGAAATAGATCACTCTGTGTGTAATGACTCTATATAATATATGCATTTCCCTTTTTGTATTGAATTACTGAAATAAATTAACTTTTTGATGATATTCTAATTTACTGAGATGCACTTGTATGTCCCCCATCAAGGTATATATGTCTCTAATCCTGGGAACCTTCCTTGTATATATGTCCCTGGATCCCCCTTTCTTCTCATTTTCCCCAGCTCTCATGTTGTGCAATGTCCTGTTCTGTAGTCGGCACAGTGGCCTGCAACTAACATCAAGCTGCTCGCTATTGATAACAAATGATGTCACTGCTATGCCCCTGACTAGCACGCCAATCTTAGATACTGGCCTCTGATTGGCCAGCAGCATGTATTGTGGCTAGAAATTAGTGAATCTGAGGTTCAGTTTTCGAACCGAACACCAACTTAAAAAAACAGGGCTTGGATTTGGAGTTTGAATGCTTTAAGTGCGAATGTAACTCTCATGAGCAGCGCTCTGCTCAGGTACGCTCAGTGCTCAGTCTGTGTGAGCTGCTTGCACTGTTTGAATGGCTCACACTGGGGGTAACAACAGTGTGATCACACATAATGTACAACCCCCAAAAAAATTGAAAATGCCCACCCACCCTGTCCCTGAAATGATCTGCTTATGGCTGGCTGTATGTGGGCGGAGACTCAAACTTCCAATCAGTGTTTCCAAACCTCCGCGGGCAAGGTTCAGACACCTGGAGGCTGGCTACCTACCTGGCTACCTACCAGGGAACCAAACCTCCAAAGGTCCACTCTTTAATTGTGGCACTGAGATCCTGGGGATCTCTGCATCGCAATGCATTTCAGATGAATGTGCATTCTCACATACAAACCCAGCTGAAATAGCTGATGACATCAGTGGCCTCCTTCCTGCATGAGCCTAGTTATGGTTGCACCCTCTACAACAGTGGTCGTTATGACCCTGGATCCATGCACAAGAGTCTTTATGCAAAAGAGAAACTGGAAAGCATATACATCAGATTGACTAATACATTTCCCTTTATTTCTATATCTTACTGTAACTGCAACATTTTTGGAAACAGTTATTTTGTGGATTTAATGAAAATTTTCAATAACTGGAATAGGTTGAAACTGGAGATGAGTGGATCAGGCAACATTAAAGGGAACCAATCACCAGGATTCTCCTATATAGCCTAAAGCCAGTGCTATACTGGCACTATCAGGCTGAGTCTATACATACCTGTAGTGGTCAGCTCGGATGTTTAGGTTTTGAAATCCATAAAAGTAAAGTTTATAAAATCGGCAGCTACTTGAGTGACAGCAGCTGAGGATCAGAAAATATCTGGGGGGGTATTCATAGTTATCCCCTCCCCATGTTAGAAGTAGCATAAGTATTATATAATCGATGTAACTTTTCACTACCAGGACCTGTGTGAGGTCATACCCATGTGACCTGGTATACAGCTTTGTTAGCTGAGGCCCCACCCCTTCTGGTCACATGGGTATGACCTCACCACAGATCCTGGAAGTGAAAAGTTACATTTATTGTATAATACTTATGCTAATTCTAAGAGGGGGAGGGGGTAACTCTGAATACCCCCCCCCAATATTTTCTGCTCCTTAGCTGCTGTCACTCAAACAGCTGCTGATTTTATAAACTTTACTTTCTTGGATTTCAAAACCTATACATCCGAGCTGACCACAACAGGTAGAGAATCAGCCTGATAGTGCCAGTATAGCACTGGCTTTAAGTTATATATGAAAATCCTGGTGATTGGTGCACTTTAAATTTCACATGTTCATGCTTATATTACTGTGATATTTGATTTATAGAGAAGTGATCCTCCACAAGTTTAATGTCCATTATTGTTAGAGCATAATAAACATTAGATGTAAAAAATAAAAATAAAATATTTATATTCACTTCACCGTTTACCTTTCTGGTTTCTTTGCTCCTTACCATCAACTGTCTGGTCATTGCCGCATCTTCTTATGACTGATTCTCACATTGAAATCCTTGTGTCTTGTGAATAAGCGCAGATTTCAGTGCAGTAATAAAAAGATGCAACTGTGACGCCCTGGCCTATCAGGTAGTCGCAGGGTATTGTGCAATCTGCCCTTCTGCACAGTATCCACCCTCCTTGGTTACGGTTCCTTTGGTGTTGCTAAGAGCCTAACCAGTCAAAATCCTAATAACACTTTGCACCATACCCACTAGACACACCATTGGGGGGCCTGAAGGGAATAGGGCTGCCCATATGGGGGTTGGTAGGGGAAAGTGACAAGGTAAAAGGAGTTGTGTGGTGACTCTCAAGAGGAGAGGTCACAGGTTAGGAGCTCTGCTCCTTGAGTACTAGGTGGCAGACATTGGTCTGAGCCTGGTAGGAGCTGGAACCCTGGTCACAGGAGATCATGTCAAGGGGCACGGATTGTTGAGGAGGGCAGCCAGCGGCCTTGAGCCATCTCCGGGTAGGGGCCCGGGCATGATGGGGTACGCAGACCCTAGGCCGGGAAGTAGCTTCAAGCGTCCTGGTAATTTACCCGACGGGGGTGAAGCCTAACAGTTTGACACAGAGGAAGGGTCAAGGGGGGGCTTTTTGAGGATGGGTGTGATGGAGGTATGTTTAAAGCATGAAGGGAATACACCAGTTGTTAGTGATAGGTTGAAGAGATGGGTTAGGGATGGGATGAAGACTGTGCTGAGATTGGGGATGAAGTGGGATGGGAGTGGATCAAGCGGGCAGGTCGTGAGATGTGATCTTGAGAGTAGAGTGGAGAGATGATCTTCTGTCATGGTGGAGAAGCTGGATTTGGAGGAAGAAGGCTGAGTAGTTGTGAGGAGTAGCTGTGGTGATTGTTTGCCAAAGCTTGCTCTGATGTTGTCAATTTTCTGCTTGAAGAAAAAGGCAAAGTCTTCAGCTGAGGTGAGAGGAGAGGGAGGTGGTGTCGAGGGACGGAGGAGAGAGTTGAAAGTGTTGAATAGCTGTTTAGGGTTGTGAGATAGAGAAGATATGAGAGATGAAAAGTAGGTTTGATTTGCAGCAGTGAGTGCAGACTTGAAAGTGGTGAGGGCCAGTTTGTATGCGATGAAGTGCTTGGCAGAATGAGACCTCTTCCAACTGCACTCAGCGATTGGGATCAGCCAAGTACGTGTTTTATTGTTCTCCAACCCTCAAGAAAACAGAAGAGCATCTATAGATGGAAACATTTAGGTATTTTCTGTTATCACGCATCTTTATTTTGTAACTGTTTTGCATTTTTGTTTGTCACTTCATCTTGTCTCTAAAAGTATAATAAAATTGGACCTTGTATGCTCTTCAGAATCCATAGTTTTTTTGAGAGGTTTTTGGACTTTAGACTGTTAGGAAGCAATGTATATTTTGGGAAAGATCTTGTGTTTTGGCGGTTTTATGGACTATATTGGGGTTTTGTTTTCTGCTCAATTTGAAGTGTAAGATGAAAGGTGAGTTTGAGATTGAGTGAGTGAACATAGTGTAGGTACAACTGCAAGGTGTTAGGCCGGCGTCACACGGTACGATCTATCGTGCGATCGCACGAGCGATCATACCCGCCCCCGTCATTTGTGCATCATGGGCAATTAGTTGCCCGTGGCGCACTAAGTCGTTAACCACCGTCACACACACTTACCTTCCGGACGACGTCGCTGTAGGTGGCGAACATCCTCTTCCTGAAGAGGGAGGGACGTTCGGTGTCACAGCGACGTCACACAGCGGCCGCCCAATAGAAGCGGAGGGGCGGAGATGAGCGGGACATAACATCCCGCCCACCTCCTTACTTCCGCATTGCCAGCAGGACGCAGGTAAGCTGTGTTTGTCGTTCCCGAGGTGTCACACGGAGCGATGTGTGCTGCCTCGGGAACGATGAACAACCGGATCACAGAAGGAGGAACGACATTATGAAAATGAACGACGTGTCAACGACCAACGATAAGGTGAGTATTTTTGCTCGTTCAGAGTCGTTCGGAGTTGTCACACGGTACGATATCTCTAACGTTGCCGGATGTGCGGAATCCGTGACCCCGATGACATATCGCACGATAGATCGTACCGTGTGACGCCGCCCTAAATCTATGTCAAGAGAAGTATGTATGTGACATACAGTATATGATGTTTAAAAAAATCATGGCAATGTAAGTTAAGCAAATGCTAATAACTATTTTGCCTTCTGCGAGGCTATCGGTTTGAATATCGAATATTTTATTGTTCATATTTTATTGAATAAATACATTTGAAATAATTTAGACCAAAATTTACTGCTATAATAAAGTACAATTAGAGCTGAAAGTTAGGGGTTCGAAATGAACACAACCTTTTAAAAAAAAATATTAGTGTCCGAGTTCCGTTGCTATACGTATTGTAACTATATGATCCAGCATTGCTGTGATCGGATACGCTCGGTGTTCAGCCCAGTGTGAGCGGCATGCAGTCTATGAATGGCTCTCACTGAGGTAAAAATAATGTTTTCGAATGTAGCATGTTAAAAAAGAACCCTCCCTTTCCCGGACATTTCTGTTCATGTCTGCATGTGGGTTCAGAGCCAAACTGCCCAATCAGTGGCTTCCAATGGGGTTCAGGTCATGTCGGGGTCCCAAACTAAACTTTCAATATGGACTGAACTCTATCTAGAGACTATGGGGTACTTTGCACTCTGCGACATCACAAGCCTATGCTGCGATGTCGAGCGCGATAGTCCCCGCCCCCGTCGCAGCAGTGATATCTTGTGATTGCTGGCGTAGCAAACATTATCGCTACGCCAGCTTCACATGCACTCACCTGTCTTGCGACGTTGCTTTGGCCGGCGACCCGCCTCCTTCCTAAGGGGGCGGGTCGTGCGGCGTCATAGCGACGTCACACGGCAGGCGGCCAATAGCAGCGGAGGGGCGGAGATGAGCGGGGCGTAAACATCCCGCCCACCTCCGTCCTTACGCATTGCAGCCGGGACTCAGGTAGGAGATGTTCCTTGCTCCTGCGGCTTCACACACAGTGATGTGTGCGGCTGCAGGAACGAGAAACAACATCGTACCTGTCTCTGCACCGGCATTATGGAAATGTTGGACTCTACACCGATGATACGATAACGACGCTTTTGCGCTCGTTAATCATATCAAAAAGGATTTGCACACTACGATATCGACTGCGACGCCGGATGTGCGTCACTTTCGATTTGACCCCCCCGACATCGCACCTGCGATGTCGTAGTGTGCAAAGCCCCCCTATCACCACCAAATAAATCAACAAACCTCTCAGCCTGGGTAGTGTTCAATTAAAACTTAGATTTTAATTAATTGGTTAAAAAAACTATATTAAAAACAAGCACAACATGAAAGACAGACAAAAAAAAAATTGCTCGTTAGAGCTCTGATTCAGTATAACTCAAACGCCAATACCTATTGGAAGACTAGTGATTACTCATCAAAATTGAAATGACAATGGGTCAATAATTAGGTTCGGCAAGTCCACTGTCCAATTAGGAGAACTGAACAATGGAGAATTGGACCAATCTCACCAGTATGCAGGTGTTGTGTAGATGTCCCATGCGAAGGGGATCCGTGACTTTGAATTCAGGAAATGAGGAGGGGCTAGTGATGAAGCCACACAATACCCTCTTAATGGACCATCATGCTGAAGAGGCCCCCTATAGACGCTCCCTACACGTTTCATCTAATGCTTATCAGGGGAGGAAGGAAATTCAGCCAGTCCGGCTATATAATGGCATTCATGCCAGGGATTAGTTGTAAACTACCCAGGCTGAGAAGCTTTCCCAAACTAAACTTTATCTACAGTCCGGTTCATCCTGGCAAACCCAAACTTCCATGGGTCGGCTCATCTCTAAGTACAATGCATCATTAAAAATAGACTAAGATTTATTTGAATAAGTAAATGCATTTCAAATTTGTTATCACATAAATTGACGCATCAGATTTGAAAAATGGGGCTCTCCTAGGAAGATCAAAACCCAAAACCTTTCATCGGAAGGAAACAGAAATCTGCTTAGTCTTTTATCACAGATGCTAGATCTTAAACCTTTTTCGATTTGTTAATATTGCAATAGCCCCCCAAACCTCTTTATTTCTAAGACTATAGACCAAAGGATTTAACATTGGAACCACAAGTATGTAGAGCATTGATAATAACATGTCCTGATATTTAGAATCTTCTGAGTCTGTTTTCATGTACAAGATGGCACTTGGCGCATAGAATAATATAACAGTGATCAGGTGGGAGATGCAGCTTGAGAAAGCTTTCATACGTCCCGCCGAGGAACGGATCTTCAATATGGTGGAGAAGATAAAGATGTAGGACATAATGGTGAGAATAAATTGGACAAGAAAAATAACACAAATTTCGATGTACAAGAAGAGTTTCCGGCTGAAAGTGTCGGTAGACGAAAGATCAACTAGTGAATTTAGATCACAATAGAAATTATTGATAACTTGCGAATCACAAAATTGTAAAATGGATGTCAGTAATGTATGTAATAGAGAATTTAATACACCAAGTATCCAAGAGGAAGCTGCCATTACAATGTACACGTTCTTTCTCATGATTGCGTAATATTGTAAGGGCTTACATATCGCCACATAGCGATCATAGGCCATCGACGTCAGCATGAACATTTCACTGGTAGCACTTATAAGGAAGAAGAATAATTGTGTCATACAACAACTAAAAGAGATCTTGTGATCCTGGGTCAATGTGATGAAAAGTAATTTAGGGACAGAAGCGGAAGTGGAGGTGACGTCTACAACGGCAAGGTTACTCAAGAAGAAATACATTGGGGTGTGTAATTTTGGTACCAAACACACAAGAAAAATAATTGTCAAGTTTCCCACCACAGTAATTAAATACATAATCAAAATACCAAAAAATAGATGACGTTGGCCTGATGAAGATATTGAGAAGGCGGCAATGTGCAATTCATTTTTAGAGGTTCCATTCGAACAGTCTTTCATCTTGTCTCCAGTAAGATACACACTAATATATACAATTGATTCTAATTCATGATTGTTTCTGATGCAATATAAATCTACATTCAAAATTCAGAATTCACAATTGTGCATTTGTTGTTGCATGATGACATTAACAGATGATCATACAGTTGTGTCTGCCCTTACCTTTCCGAACATTACGTTAAGGACTTCAATCTCTCATGGTGAAAATTCAATACATTATCATAACATCTTGATCCCTGATAGGCTAAAATTCATTTAGTGGCTTCATATAAAAACAATGGGCTTAAACATCTCCCAACAGAGCATCAAAACATAACTAGGTGATCAACCATGTTTTAATATTCACTTAAAAATACATGCACTGCTGGCCAGACAAGAGTACAAGAGACTTAATCTGCACCATGATAGTGTATGGGTCCATTTGGGGTTTCATCTGCATCCTGTTCAGTGTAGATCACAGTATCAATGTGAACCTAGCCTTATACTGTATGTTATCTTTGCGACTTGTGAGTAATAATGGGCGGACCAGGACTGTAAATGTCTAGATCTGCGCGGATTCAAAAGAAACCGAGCACTGATCCCGGGCCCGGAGTTATCTGACCACCCAGGTGCTTAAAAAAATTAAAAGAAAAAAGAAGGAAAATAAGAAAGAACTTTACCCGGCTCATCCAATTGCCCTGGTGCAGTGGCAATTAGGGTAATTAGGAGTTAATAACAGCGCACAGCTGCCACTAAGCCCTAGATAATTAATGGGGGGCATCTATGTAAAAGTTTTATTATATATTTTCATGGGACAACAATGAAGATCTGTCACTTTGATACAATGTAATGTATTCAGTGTACCGCTTGTATAACAGTGTAAATTTTCTGTGCCTTCTAAATAACTCAGTATAAAGCTATTAATGTCTAACCTTCTTGAAACAAAAGTGAGAACACCCTTAAGTGAAAATGACCAAATTGTGCTCAATTAGCCATTTCCCCCTCTCTGATGTTATGTCATTCATTAGTGTTAGATCCCGTAGAGAATTGCTGTGAAAGTGAGAGCGCAAATAGGGTCTTACCCGGTAGGTATATGGGATATAAAGAGATCATGATACACTCACCTTTTCAGGTTGTGCAAGTCACAACCCCTATATAGCACATTCAGTAGTGGTATCAGCTGCAGCCCCGAGGTGTATAGAATGTAGTAGGACATAAGTAGAAATCTGGTATATACCGCGCTGATACTCAATGGTATATTAATATAATCTCTGTATTGTTCATATAGGTCTACGCGTTTCAGAGACATCCGTCTCCTTCCTCAGGACATCAAAGGAACCTTTTTTTTTTCTTTTTTTTAAATAAACAAAAATTGGCATGAACAAAAAACTTCATTATTTAGAAATGCAGGAAGACCAGAGGGAGCTGGGTCTAGAACTCTAAAGAATCAGAGGAATATATTGTCAAAGTCTGCGGGCAGGGGAGTGAAGTGAATGATATGACATGTTTAGAATTGTGTATATTTAGACGAATAAATGTATTTGTATAAACAATAAATTTGGTGTTTTCTTTAAAATTGTCCAGGTGAAAAAATAAATTAAAATATTAAAATTGCTTCATATATAATTTATGTGTAGAAAAATTGGTGGGGACCACTGTTCTCAAGATACGATATGTAAAAGGCCATCGGGCTGTTGTAAGGAGAGAACAGACATAAAGGAATTCAAGGAAAAGTAAAAAGAGAAAAGAAAGCGAGGGACAAAATAATGTGCAACTGCACCTGCGTGGAGGGTTGAAGAGAGTCAAACCGGTGGGAAAAAGCCAGTGCACCTGTGCAGGGTTAATTCAGGTCAATACTATGGACCGGAGTCTCACACAACCATTGCTGGTCTGTCAGTGATGACAGAGAGAAATATTTCACCAGTGCGGTGTGGTTGAAAAATGAAAGAGCAAATAATATATATGAAAAAATATCTCGACTTGTTGTATATGAACAGTGGAATAAGGTTTTAGGCATGGGGATATACAGTGTGTCCACCCATATCCTGTCCACCACCATTAACTTGAGATCGGCGGCAGCTATAGGCATAGAAGTGGTGTCTAGGTATAGTAAAGTAGCCATGCACTACGCAATGAAACTACCTATAGCGCCACCTGGTGGAAAACAACGGAGTTAGCATTGTTATCTCGAAAACAGAACGAGATAGAGAAAAAAAGTGAATTACAAAGTTGTAGGGCATCATCAATTCAATACGAATCGACACCTTGCATACAGAAATGCTATGATTAGAATGTGTAAAACACAGAAGGCTGCGGACATGAAGCGATACCTCATGGAGACCTTCCTACAAGTTATTGGGTATGGTGGCTGCATGGAGTGGCCTCCACTCTCACCTGACCTGACCCCATTGGACTTCTTTCTGTGAGGTGACATCAAACAGCAGGTGTATGCGACCCCTCCACCAACATTGCAGGATCTACGACGACGTATCACAGATGCTTGTGCAAACGTGTCACCTACCATATTGCACAACGTGCAGCAAGATACAGTATGCTGTGCAGAGTCCAGATGTGCATTGCAGCTGACAGGGGCCACTTTGAGCATCAAAGTTAAATGAGTGCCATATGCGTGACCAGCATTCAATGTTTTGGGGGGGTTCATAAATTTGATATCATAGCATTTATGTATGCAAGGTGTCGATTCGTATTGAATTGATGATGCCCTACAACTTTGTAATTCCCTTTTGTTCTCTATCTCGTTTCATTTTGGAGATAAAAATGCTAACTCCGTTGTTTTCCACCAGGTGGCGCTATAGGTGGTTTAATTGCGTAGTGCATGGCTACTTTACTATACCTAGACACCACTTCTATGCCTATAGCTGCCGCCGTTCTCAAGTTAATGGCGGTGGACAGGATATGGGTGGACACACTGTATATAAAAAGGAAACATTTGTCCAACTATGAGGACAAAAACAATTATTTCAGACGGGGAATAAATGAATAATGAAATGTGGTCCACTAATATAATGACTGTTTCAATCCGACTGAAAGCCACGATAGAAAAGAAGAAACATAGAAAAACTCTTTGTGCCGACGCACATGCAGGAGGGGTGATAACGGTTCAAACTGATTTATTTCATGGGAGTAATTGAGGTCAGTGTTCTAAATGTAAGTAACGCACAGCTGTTATTACCGCGGTGATAACAGAGACAATAGCTCATGTTAAAATTTAGCCTAGAGGGACGTCATTCACTATATATAAAAAAAACTATACTATACATACTTTTATAAATCTATATAGGGAATTTACAAGATGCTCACAAAATCAAAGGAATTGGCACTAGTATAAAAATTATTAATAAAAAAAATTTAATTTGAAATTTTAGTAAAAAGACTTTATTATTGAGGAGTTGTAGAAAAAAAGGCCTGTATGTGGGACATAAAATTAAGATTAAGAGTTTCTTAATATTAAAATTTTATATATATATATATATATATATATATATATATAAAAGTATAACATTTAATCTAAAAATGTAATGATATAGAAATAATATATATATACACAGTGCCTACAAGTAGTATTCAACCCCCTGCAGATTATTTAGCAGGGTTACACATTCGGAATTAACTTGGCATTGTGACATTTGGACTGTAGATCAACCTGGAAGTGTGAAATGCACTGCAGCAAAAAAGAATGTTATTTCTTTTCTTTTTTTTTTTTTATTTAAATTGTCAAAATTTTATTCAGAGGGTCATTTATTATTCAACCCCTCAAACCACCAGAATTCTGTTTGGTTCCCCTAAAGTATTAAGAAGTATTTCAGGCACAAAGAACAATGAGCTTCACATGTTTGGATTAATTATCTCTTTTTCCAGCCTTTTCTGACTAATTAAGACCCTCCCCAAACTTGTGAACAGCACTCATACTTGGTCAACATGGGAAAGACAAAGGAGCATTGCAAGGCCATCAGAGACAAGATCGTGGAGGGTCACAAGGCTGGCAAGGGGTACAAAACCCTTTCCAAGGAGTTGGGCCTACCTGTCTCCACTGTTGGGAGCATCATCCGGAAGTGGAAGGCTTATGGAACTACTGTTAGCCTTCCACGGCCTGGACAGCCTTTGAAAGTTTCCACCCGTGCCGAGGCCAGGCTTGTCCGAAGAGTCAAGGCTAACCCAAGGACAACAAGGAAGGAGCTCCGGGAAGATCTCATGGCAGTGGGGACATTGGTTTCAGTCAATACCATAAGTAACGTACTCCACCGCAATGGTCTCCGTTCCACACGAGCCCGTAAGGTACCTTTACTTTCAAAGCGTCATGTCAAGGCTCGTCTACAGTTTGCTAATGATCACTTGGAGGACTCTGAGACAGACTGGTTCAAGGTTCTCTGGTCTGATGAGACCAAGATCGAGATCTTTGCTGCCAACCACACACGTGATGTTTGGAGACTGGATGGCACTGCATACGACCCCAAGAATACCATCCCTACAGTCAAGCATGGTGGGGGCAGCATCATGCTGTGGGGCTGTTTCTCAGCCAAGGGGCCTGGCCATCTGGTCCGCATCCATGGGAAGATGGATAGCACGGCCTACCTGGAGATTTTGGCCAAGAACCTCTGCTCCTCCATCAAGGATCTTAAGATGGGTTGTCATTTCATCTTCCAACAATACAACGACCCAAAGCACACAGCCAAGAAAACCAAGGCCTGGTTCAAGAGGGAAAAAAATCAAGGTGTTGCAGTGGCCTAGTCAGTCTCCTGACCTTAACCCAATTGAAAACTTGTGGAAGGAGCTCAAGATTAAAGTCCACATGAGACACCCAAAGAACCTAGATAACTTGGAGAAGATCTGCATGGAGGAGTGGGCCAAGATAACTCCAGAAACCTGTGCCGGCCTGATCAGGTCTTATAAAAGACTATTATTAGCTGTAATTGCAAACAAGGGTTATTCCACAAAATATTAAACCTAGGGGTTGAATAATAATTGACCCACACTTTTATGTTAAAAATTTATTAAAATTTAACTGAGCAACATAACTTGTTGGTTTGTAAGATTTATGCATCCGTTAATAAATCCTGCTCTTGTTTGAAGTTTGCAGGCTCTAACTTATTTGCATCTTATCAAACCTGCTAAATCTGCAGGGGGGTGAACACTACTTGTAGGCACTGTATATATATATATATATATATGTATATATATGTATATATATATATATATATATATATATATATATATATATATATATATATATGAAAATTACGGTAAAATACACATATGTAATGGCGATATTAAAATTACACATTTATAATAAAAATGTTAAAATAAATACTGGAACACTGGTACTATGATCAAAAACACTTCAAATGCAAAGTCCTTCAATAGAAGAGGTCTGTGACCTCATTTAGACCTGATGGCTTAAGGGTATCTAGTCTATAAATCCAATCAGTTTTTTTTTTAGTGACCATTTCTAGTCTATTGGGCGCATCCGAGGGAATGTGATGTTATCGGGGTTATACTGAGGGATACATTTTTATTGTGTACAAGGGTGCAATGTCTCAAGAGCCCATGTAATAGAAAAACATTTTTTATGTTATACATAAGGAAATTTAATCTGTTGTGAAGTGCCTGTGTCGTTCTCCCTACATGTTGTTTACCATACTCGCAGTCAATGAGATAAATCACATAGTCTGATTGACATGTGAGGAGGTTTTTGATATAGAATTTTTCGGATTCTCTAGTTGCACAGAAAAATAATCTTTTATGTTGTATTATCTTATAGCACATACAATTTTTTGTAAAACATATATAGGAGCCAGGAGAATTGATATTAATAAGCCTATCCTTATTGGACCTTAGACTACTCGGGGCTACTACATTCTTGATCGTTGGTGCCCGTCTGAACGTGATCCCCGGATGGGTAGGGAGAACATCATTTAAGACAGGGTCGTTTAGCAGAATCTCCCAATGTTTCTCCAAAATCTTTCTGATCACTCTATTATCACACACTCTCTCATACTTGTCACTGGAAGTTCTACATGGCTTCCCATAGCAAATAATTCTCTGAGGATCAGAAAAAAAGAATTGTTGATATGGATAAAGATGACCTAAGCTATAAGACGATTGTCAATACCTAACACTGAGCAACAGCACGGTGGCCAAGACCATACAGTGGTTTAACAAGACAGGATCCACTCAGAACAAGCCTCACCATGGTTGTCTAAAGAAACTGAGTGCACATGCTCAGCATCATATTCAGAGGTTGGTTTTTTTTCAAAATAAATGTATGAGTGCTGCCAGCATTGCTGAAGAGGTTATAGGGGTGGGGGGTCAGCCTGTCAGTGCTCAGACAACGTCTTGTGGTCTGATGAGACCAAGATAAACTTATTTGGTTCAAATGGTGTGAAGGGTGTATGGCGGAAATCAGATGAGGAGTACAAAGACAGGTGTGTCTTGCCTACAGTCAAGCATGGTGGTGGAAGTGTCATGGTTTGGGTCTGCATGAGTGCTGCCAGCTGTGGAAAGCAACAGTTCATTGAGGGAACTATGAATGCCAACATGTAATGTGACATAGTGAAGCAGAGTATGATCCATTCCCTTCGTATTCCAATATGATAATGACGCCCAAACACACCTACAAGATAACCACTACCTTGCTAAAGAAACTGAGGGTAAAGGTGCTGGACTAGTCAAGCATGTCTCCAGACCTAAACCTTTTTGAGCGAAGGTGAATGTGGAGGACCACAAGGTCTCTAACATCACACCAGCTCCGTGATGGAGGATGGAGGATGGATGATGGAAGGGATCCAGCGGCTCCTGTCAAGCTCTCGTGAACTCCATGCAGAAGAGAGTTCACGCACAAAATATTCACACTTTGGCCAAAATTTGGCCATTTTTCCTTAGAGCTGTACGCACTTTTGTTGCCAGCGGTTTAGACATTAATAGTTGTGTGTTGTGTATTTTAAAGGGCATTAAAGTTACACTGCTATACTGTACACCAACACTGTACATTATATGAAGGGGTCATATCTTCAATGTTGTCCCATGATAAGATATAATAATAAATGGCCAAAAATCTGAGGGGTGTACTCACTTTTGTGATACACTGTGTGATCTGTGATGGATTCAAAGGTGCAAAGATAAGAATTATGGTTTCTTGAGAACAGTCATGGACCCACCATTATGTCACAGAAAAACATTGCCCTATACCAGGATTGAAAGTATTATTCAACTAATTAAGATTAGATCTAGCAGAGCTCAACTCAGAAATTGCAGCCTGTGATACCATGATCACATATAAGGGTGTTGTGGAACACTGCAGTTTATGAATATGATAAAATACTTTACTATTTTCGATGCATACCATTCCCTGCTGTTTTGATTTTGCCGCCCCACCACCGTGCGGAGCTGCCGC
The DNA here is from genome assembly GCF_048569485.1 of Anomaloglossus baeobatrachus. Lineage (NCBI taxonomy): Eukaryota > Metazoa > Chordata > Amphibia > Anura > Aromobatidae > Anomaloglossus > Anomaloglossus baeobatrachus. Next base: position 641,710,976 of record NC_134356.1, on the reverse strand, counting down.
CCCACCACCGTGCGGAGCTGCCGCCCCACCACCGTGCGGAGCTGCCGCCCCACCACCGTGCGGAGCTGCCGCCCCACCACCGTGCGGAGCTGCCGCCCCACCACCGTGCGGAGCTGCCGCCCCACCACCGTGCGGAGCTGCCGCCCAACCTACACCCCACCTACTGTCTCCTCCCCAAAATCCTTTAGGATGTAAGCCCGCAAGGGCAGGGCCCTCTTCCCTCTGTGCTAGTCTGTCTATTGTAACGTGTATATGTATTCTGTATGTAACCCCCTCATGTACAGCACCATGGAATCAATGGTGCTCTATAAATAAACAATAATAATAATAATAATAATAACTTATGATTTTTTTTTTACTAATATTTTGATGGTAAATGAGTTCAACTTGCATAGACTTTTTAATTTATTCTAAATATTTTTATTGTTTTTTTTTATTCCTCAACAGCATTTGATAAGTTTAAATTTATTGTCTTTTTTGTATTTTTCGGGGATGCCTTTTTTCTTTTAATATTTTGGGAAAAATTCATTATCTATTATTAAATATATATTATATATTTTTTTCATGTATGTTTTTCTGTGCTTTTTGTGGGTAATGGGAACAATTTTGGACCCTTATAATATGTGAGGCATCTTTGATTAGAGTAAATAAAAAATCCCAAGTCTTGAAAAAACAATAAAAAAAAAAAAAGTAATTACTTATAATCTAATGTTGAAAAAACAAACAAACAAAAAACTCCATCATTGTTCTAATTCATAAAGGAAACAGAAGAAAAATATGTTAATTATACACAACATACGAAGGGATGTTTTGTGTTTGATGCAATGCATTTACCTCAATGTCTATATCCTTTGGTCGTGCTCATCTGGTGAAACTTGAAAAAAGCAGGCTTATATAGAGATGCAACCCTCTAGGGTATGGAGTCCATGGAGGTATAACAAGATAGATACCTTATTTATGATAATTAACACAGAGAATATTTGTGGTAATATTTAATTATTTAAAAAAATGTATGTATATGACCATTATATACATGTACAATAGATAAACCAATAGCAATCATTAGTGATGAGTAAGCACTAAAATGCTCAAGTGCTCAGTACTCGAATCGAGCAGTTTTGACTAGAGTTAAGCGCGGTTCGTGGTTCGTGGTTCTCCAGTTCGCGGTTCGAGTGATTTTGGGGGCTGTTCTAGATCGAACTAGAACTCGAGCTTTTTGCTAAAGCTCGATAGTTCTAGTTACGTTCGAGAACCGTTCTAGCAGCAAAAAGCCAAGCTAATTACTAGCTGGCTTTCCGCTGTAATAGTGTAAGTCACTCTGTGACTCACACTATTATGAAATTTCAGCGTATAGTGTGCGGGAACAGCGCATTCAGATCACTGATGCTGGGATAATGGCCATCGCCATTTTTTTTGTCCTTGTCTTCCTTCCCTAAGCGCGCGCGTGTAGTTGGGCGGGCCAGCATGTCAGCCAATCCCAGACACACACACAGCTAAGTGGACTTTTAGCCAGAGAAGCAACGGCATGTGTGATTGGATGTCCATGTCACATGTCCCTGCATTATAAATACGGTCATCTGCCCGTCCGGACGATATTATCTCTTCTGCGTCTGGGTGTCAGTCACTGCTGGCGCAGCTCCTGTCTCCGATACTGCTGTGTACGCTCTACACACAGCGCTATACAGAATAGGGATAGAAGTTTGTATTAGCCCTTGTAAGGGCTAATAACAGCAGGGTCAGAGCCATAGGTGACAGTCAGGTCCGTGGAAACAGATTTTAACAGCTACACAAGATGACAGAGTCTGTGTAGCTAAGGTCAGGGATTTCCTCGTTGCATTTCCCCATTAGGAGGGATAGAAAGGGAGGCTTCCTTTCCTCTACCCAGACCCACAACCCTGCCACTGTACCCTCCTGCCCTTTGCACACTCAAGCTCATTGTTACTAAGCCATTATACTTGCAAACACTGAGTAAACTTAGTGGCATCCTAAAAGTGGCTGTTGGACTTCCATTAGTGTCCCACTAGTGCAAATCTATTTGCAGAACCTCTGCATTGCACACTCAAGCTCATTGTTACTAAGCCATTATACTAGCAAACACTGAGTAAACTTAGTGGCATCCTAAAAGTGGCTGTTGACTTCCATTAGTGTCCCACTAGTGCAAATCTATTTGCAGCACCTCTGCACTGCACACTCAAACTCATTGTTACTAAGCTATTATACTAGCAAACACTGAGTAAACTTAGTGGCATTGTAAAAGTGGCTGTTGGACTTCCATTAGTGTCCCACTAGTGCAAATCTATTTGCAGAACCTCTGCATTGCACACTCAAGCTCATTGTTACTAAGCCATTATACTAGCAAACACTGAGTAAACTTAGTGGCATACTAAAAGTGGCTGTTGACTTCCATTAGTGTCCCACTAGTGCAAATCTATTTGCAGCACCTCTGCATTACACCCTCAAACTCATTGATAGTAAGCCATTATACTAGCAAACACTGAGTAAACTTAGTGGCATCCTAAAAGTGGCTGTTGGACTTCCATTAGTGTCCCACTGGTGCAAATCTATTTGCAGCACCTCTGCATTGCACACTCAAGCTCATTGTTACTAAGCCATTATACTAGCAAACACTGAGTAAACTTAGTGGCATTAAAAGTGGCTGTTGGACTTCCATTAGTGTCTGACTAGTGGAAATCTATTTGCAGCACCTCTGCATTGCACACTCAAGCTCATTGTTACTAAGCCATTATACTAGCAAACACTGAGTAAACTTAGTGGCATCCTAAAAGTGGCTGTTGGACTTCCATTAGTGTCCCACTAGTGCAAATCTATTTGCAGCACCTCTGCTTTGCACACTCAAGCTCATTGTTACTAAGCCATTATACTAGCAAACACTGAGTAAACTTAGTGGCATCCTAAAAGTGGCTGTTGGACTTCCATTAGTGTCTGACTGGTGCAAATCTATTTGCAGTACCTCTGCATTGCACACTCAAACTCATTGTTACTAAGCCATTATACTAGCAATTTATGCTGCCAGTTTAAGGGCCGTAGTTGCATTGTCAGGGATAGTTATTGTTGTTTATTCTGCTGTTAATAAAGATAGATTACCGCTGCAATCTACACCACCTCTCAATTTTTACTAATACATTTTAAGTGCACAATCTTGTCGCAATCAAAATGAGTGGCAAAATGACAGATGCTGGTGGAAAGGGGAAGAGGCGTGTTGGAAAAGGAAAAAAAGGGTTTGTCCATGGGCAAGGTGGCAAAGCTCCATTAACATCTGCTGAAGATAGACCATCTTCCAGCAAAAGTAAGATGTCTACTACTTACCGTGGACAATCCGATGTGCTCCCTTTTTTACGGACACGAACAACTGGAACAAAGGTAGATGATGGCCAAAAAAAGAAAATGCTTGAATTGATCTCAAGTGGTCCAACAAGTGCCCTCTCCGCCACCTCAACTACCGCACCAGTCCTCTGAGTTGTCATCCCAATCACACTTGCTTTCTCCCAGCTCTGAAGTCTCCATCTGCCCTGCACAGTATGGTGGAACTGAGATGGCTGAGTCTGCAGAGCTTTTCAGTCACACTATAGCCTGGGAATCAGAGGTCTGCTCCCAAGCTACAGTGAGTACAGACCAGGAAATGGTCTGCAGTGATGCCCAGAACCTTTGTGACTCTGATTCAGGCCGTGAGGACCAAGTTTCTGAGCATAATGTTGACCCTTATTCACAAACACCTATTGTTATAGACAATGAGGAACATACTGATGACGATGAGATGCAGAAACCAGATTGGGATGACAACTTAATTATTCGGTCAGGGCAAGAAGAGGCTCGGTCTGAGGGTGAGGGGAGTGCAAACACAACAATTGATGAGGAAGTTCTAGGTCCCACCTACTGTCAACCCACAGTCAGGCACTCGAGGAGGTCAACAGAGGCGGTGGAGGAGGATGCTACTGACGACGAAGTTACCTTGCGCCTTCCTGGACAGAGGAGGAGTACTGGTAGCACGTCTACAACTGCATCCTCAGCCACCACTCTGTCTCTGAGCACTAGTCGGGGGGGCTCAGCAGGTCACATGCCCTCTAAGCCTTGCCTAGCCTGGACCTTTTTGACATAGAAAAAGATCGCCCAAATCATGTGATATGTAAAATTTGTCGTGATTCTGTTAGTAGAGGGCAAAACCTCAGGAGTATGACAACTTCTTCCATGAATCGTCACATGAATAAACATCATATGTCCCAGTGGGAAGCTCACCGTGCTGCAATGCGGTCTAGCGGAGCGAACCATCCACCGCCTGCCCCTTTAAGTGCATCCGCGCACTCTTCATCTTCTAGGACTGTGGGGAAAGCTGTCACACCTGGTTTTCCACGCACAACTTCCACCACTGTAACCGCAACAGGAAGTTTGCATGGTAGGTCGTCAGATGGTTTGGAAGGGTAAACAAGTGCGTGTGTACAGCTCTGTCAGACATCGATAGCATCAACGTTGGATGAAGGCAACATCATGTCTACGCCTGCACTTTCCTCACAAACCTGCATTTTTTCAGGGACACCCTACTCACCACCGTCTACACACAGCAGCCAGATCTCTGTCCCTCAGATGTGGACAAATAAAAGGCCATTTCCTGCGACCCATGACAAAGCTAAGAGGTTGACTTTATCCCTCTGTAAGCTCTTGGCTACTGAAATGATGCCTTTCCGCCTGGTGGACACACAGGATTTTAGAGACCTTATGTCTGTCGCTATGCCCCAGTACCAGATGCCCAGTCGCCACTACTTCTCTAAGAAAGGTGTGCCTGCGCTACACCAGCATGTCGCACACAAAATCACCGCTTCCTTGAGAAACTCTGTGTGTGAACGGGTGCATTTCACCACCGATACTTGGGCAAGTAAGCATGGACAGGGACGTTACATGTCGCTGACTGGGCACTGGGTAAATATTGTGATAGATGGTGAAGGGTCTGCTGCACAAGTCTTGCCGTCCCCACGACTTGTGTGTCAATCCTCTGTCTGTCCAAGTTCCGCCACTGCTTCTGCCTCCTCCACCTCGTCTGGGTCCTCCACCTCCGCCCCAAGCCTGCCTGGTCAGGCCACCAGCGTTCTAACTGCGCAGAAGGAATCACGCACCCCTCATTACTATGCTGGCAGCAGAGCGCAACGGCATCAGGCGGTCTTTAGCTTGAAATGTCTTGGAAATAAAAGTCACACAGTGGCTGAGTTGTGGGCAGCTCTGGAGACTGAGTTTAATAAATGGTTGTCTCCACTCAACCTGCAGCCTGGTAAGGCCGTGTGCGACAACACTGCAAACCTGGGTGCGGCCCTTCGCCTGGGCAAGGTGACACATGTGCCTTGTATGGCTCACGTGTTGAACCTTGTTGTCCAGCAATTTTTTACACATTATCCCAGCCTAGATGGCCTTCTGAACAGGGCATGAAAACTGTCTGCTCACTTCCGCCGTTCAACCACCGCTGCTGAGCGACTTGCATCGCTCCAGAAGTCTTTCGGCCTGCCGGTTCATCGCCTGAAATGCGGTGTGCCGACACGCTGGAATTCGACTCTCCACATGTTACAGCGACTGTGGCAGCACCGTCGAGCCCTGGTGCAATACGTCATGACGTATAGCCTGGGCCAACGAGATACAGAGGTGGGGCAGATCACCCTGATGGAGTGGTCTCAGATCAAGGACCTATGCACCCTTCTGCACAGTTTCGACATGGCGACGAATATGTTTAGCGCTGACAATGCCATTATCAGCATGACAATTCCAGTCATTACATGCTGGAGCACACGCTAAACACTATTCGGAGTCAGGGGGTGGGACAACAGGAAGGGGAGGAACTACAGGAGGATTCATATGCGCAAGACACAACAACATCACCAAGGTCCAGACGTTCATCATCACCAACGCGGCAGGCATGGGACCATGGGGGACAGGGATTAACAAGGGCGCATAGTAGCAGGCAAAATGTTGAGGAAGGTGCAGGAGAACATAAAGAAATGGAGGACGAACTGTCCATGGACATGGAAGACTCAGCAGATGAGGGAGACCTTGGTCAAATTTCTGTTGAAAGAGGTTGGGGGGAGATGTCAGAGGAAGAAAGAACGGTTAGCACCTCTATGCCACAAACACAGCGTGGACTTGGTCTGCATGGCTGCGCAAGACACATGAGCGCCTTCTTGCTGTACTACCTCCATCATGACCCTCGTATTGTCAAAATTAGAAGTGATGATGACTGTGGCTTGCCACTCTATTAGTGTGTCGCCCTGAGATAAGGAGTACTCAGATCTGGGCCACGGGGTCACTTCTGTGGGTATCACGGTGGCATGACCCGGTCTGTGATCCCAGGCTCCACAGTAAGAAGGGGATTAGGTAAGGGAGATTGTCCGTGATGCCACCCGTGGTGTGCGGTGAGGTAACGGAGCACCGCTGCTGCCGGTTAATGGATCCCAGGGATGGTGGTGAGCAGCAAGGTGGTGATTTCCCTCCACGGGTAGGGTGTTGGTGTCCGGTGAGGTGGTGCAGGGAGGAGATGGAGATGGTCTGAGAGCTGTGCGTCCCTTTGGACCGGGGGATGTTGTTACTCACAGTTCGCTTTGCATGAAACCAGAAAGACCCTTCGGTATGGAGAATGTTAGTGTCCCACACACGGTGCAGCAGCCCCTGTTCTTTCCCTGCAGCCAGGTACCTCTTTCTCCACTCTTTCTCTTTCTTTCCTCCTCAGCCGGGAACGGGGAGTCCACTCCCCTGCAGTAATCCGGGTCACTCTTGGTACCAGCGGGCCACTACCCTGCCCCGGCTACCTTCCTCACTAACAGCCTGTCCCGGCCCTTTTGGAGCACGCTTCTGTAGCAGCCTGGGAGCTACAACTCCAGGCTCCTCTCCTGTCTCTCTATCCACACACTCTGCTCCAGCCCCTCCCCTCCTGCTCTGTTTTTCTCTTACACTGGGGGAGGTGGTTTGTCCTGCTGCACTGGTGTTGGATCAGGTTACCAAGGAGGATTAACTCTTTCTGTGACAACCTGGCTTTGCCAGGGCGTCACATTAGATCCCCGGTACAAGTCCAAATTTTGTGACATAATTCCAGCCATAGAAAGGGACGCACGTATGCAAAAGTATCAGCAGAAGCTGTTACTCAATCTTAGCTTGGCTTTTCCACCAAACAACCGTGGTGCAGGGAGTGAATCTCCCACTTGTAACTTGACAAACATGGGACGGTCTCGTCATCTTTAACAGTCTACCCGTACCAGTAGCACCGTATCTGGTGCTGGTAACAGCAATTTTATTGAATCTTTTCATAATTTTTTTAGACCATCCTTTGCAAGGCCACCAGAGACAACAAGTCTGACACATAGTCAACGGCTGGAGAGGATGATACAGGAGTATTTCCAAATGAACATTGATGCCATGACTTTGCAAATGGAGCCTTGCTCATTTTGGGCTTCAAATCTTGAAAAATGGCCAGAGCTCTCCACTTACGCCTTGGAGATTTTGTCGTGTTCCAGCTGCCAGCGTTGTCTCTGAACGTGTCTTCAGTGCTGCTGGGTGTGTGCTGACAGATAAGCGCACGCGTCTGTCCAGTGACAATGTGGACAGACTAACGTTCATCAAAATGAACAAGTCATGGATCCACAAGGAATTTACTACCCCTGTGTCATCCTGGGGAGAGTAAATGCTTGTGGATTTTGAATGTGCTTGATGCAAATCTAGCTATGATGTGTACAACTGGGGCACAAGTGCTGCCACTGAAGGGGTGGGTGTGTGTGGGGCCCAATTTTAGGAAAAAAAGGGAGACTCCGCTTGGAGTAACCCTTGCTTACATTGTTTTTAAAAATGATCCAAGATGAACAGAGCTGGGATCAGGAAAGACTTAGCTACCTACCCCGGTGTCATCCTGGGGACGGTTAAGTATAGCGTATTTTTGAATGTGCTTGATGCAAATCTGTGAAGTGTACAACTGGGGCACAAGTGCTGCCACTGAAGGGGTGGGTGTGTGTGTGGCCCAATTTTTGGAAAAAAGGAGACTCCGCTTGGAGTAACCCTTGCTTGCTGTGTTTTTTAAAAGGAGCCAAGATGAACAAGTCATGGTTCAGCAAAGACTTTGCTACCTACCCCGGTGTCATCCTGGGGACGGTTAAGTTTGGCATATTTTTGAATGTGCTTGATGCAAATCTAGCTGTGAAGTGTACAACTGGGGCACAAGTGCTGCCACTGAAGGGGTGGGTGTGTGTGTGTGGCCCAATTTTTGGAAAAAAGGGAGACTCCGCTTGGAGTAACCTTGCGGTGTTTTACATGATTTTAGAAGGGCATGCCATGCCTATATCTGTGTCCCCTCCTCTTTTTACTTGTCAAGCTCTTTTGTTTTCGCATGAGTATATGTCCTTGTCACTTTCCCATGTGTTTGTGTTGTGTTGTGAGTTGTTTGTCACCTTTTGGACACCTTTGAGGGTGTTTTCTAGGTGTTTTTATGTGTTTGTGATTGCCTCCCTTTGTTTCCTATGTGGTTCGAGTGGTTCGCCGAACCGGTTCGACCGAACTCGAGCCGAACCACAACCGGTTCGCTCATCTCTGGTTTTGACGCTTGGACGGGCTTGACTCAAGTACCGAGTATAATGGAAGTCAATAGAAAACAGAAGCGTTGTTCTGGAAGACCCTAATAGGAGGGCTTGGGAGGAAGGAAATGATTGAGGTGGATGGAAGCAGCTCTCAAATGGAATAAAACCAGCCAGTGTTGGACTGGCTACCAGAGGAACCACCAGTAATAACAGGCCTGGCTGCAGTTACCTGCATTGAACTCCAGAGCTCTCACCTGAGTTCCGGAGTGCAGCCTGGCCTGAACTCAGGGTTTGTAGGACTGAACCGCGAGCGCCGAATGATTCCACAGCGATTGCGGTTCAGTTCATGACAGCTGCGGACAGGCCAGGCTAAGCTCCGGAGCTCAGGTGAGAGCTCCGGAGTACAATGCAGGTAACCACAGTCAGGCCTGGTACTACTGGCGGTAGCCAGTCCGACACTGAGAACAGCATGGAGAAGACATCTCGACACATCTCTGACTCCCAGGTCACTGCTGGAAACAAAGTTGTTACACCACTGTTACGGCCTGACAATAAAGCATACAAAACGAGGATAAAATGGATTTTATGAGAAAAATGGTAGGAAATATTCGTCCTGAATAAGTGTGTCGTGCCAGGGATGTCGCTCCAGCTTCAGGGACGCCACAGAGTCTTCTTCTGTATATGGCAAACAGGTATGTCAGATTTTTGTATGTGTCGTGATGCCACTCACGGCTTGCAGTCAGGGATATGGATGACCGCCACTGCAGATTTTATGAGTTTCTGGGGCTGATGGGGTCTGCAGTCAGATGGTGTGGCCTCCCGTGAGTGAGGCAGGCCCCAGGGGCTCAGGTGTGTAGAATAACGGGTCCAGAATAACTCAGGCAGAGTCCAAAAGTCATTTAACTGATTTTTACTCACTCAGATGTTATGGTGAGCTGACCAGGGCGTTGCTGTGATGAACCAGGTAGGACCAGGGGTTACTTCAGGCCAGTCTGAGGGTAACAGGTTAGCTCGCCTTCCTAGCACTTTTCTGTTCGGATAACCCCCTGACGTGAAGTACCATGGGGATCTATCCAGGGAGTCGCTACTGCTTTTTCTCCCCTTTTTGGACCATTTGCCGGCAGCGTGGACTAGGTGAGATGGCTCCTAGCTCTCTCTCCTTATGGGTCCCTGTGTTGCTGCTGAGGCTCGGACTCTGTGTGGTTGGTGAGGTACTTGTAGTTCCCCTCACTGGCAGGTTTAGCAGATAGTTAAACTTGAGTTTACTCTAGGGACCTGTACCCCATATGTGCCTAGTCACCAGGAGCACCTTTTTTTCTCTGACTCCTCGGTGACCGTTCTCCGCCAACTGTCACTACACCGCGCAGGGTCTGACTAGTGGCCGCGCACGTCTCCTAGCAACTGCCACTCACCACTAACAGACAGGTTCTCTCCCTCCTTTCCTTGACAACCTCTGCACTTTAACTTCCAGCCCCTCCGCTCCATCACTTGAAAAGATTTGAAAGCAAGCCCCCTCCAGAGACTACCCAAGGGTCCCCTCTAAATATGTGGGAGACCTGGTTGCTATGTGTCTGGCCCTTAGGATTACCTGGAAGTACTGTCCCAGTATGGGTGCAGTACTCAGTGGTGCCTGACCGGGTTGGGGCGCCACATAAGGACTTGTATATAAAACAAAATTAAAAAGAGAAAGAAAAACACCTCCTCTACCACGCTGTTAGCTGGGCCATCTCTCACTATAAAACAAGTGAACAGCTCACCAGACGTAAAGAAAGGAAAAGCGGTGCTCGGAAATCTTGGACCAGCAACCAAATTGAAACAACAAGCAAACATGGAAGGGATCCAGCAATCACCAATTAAAGATTAAAACATGATGTTTAATAGAAAAACATTAAAAACGTCCATAATTACAGCATGAATAGACCAGGTGTCTGTCTACGCATTTCAGGTAAATCCCTTGCCCTTAATAACGATTAAGGGCAGGGGATCTGCCTGAAATGCGTAGATGGACACCTGGTCTACTCATGCCGTAATTATGGACTTTTTCTCTTTTTAATGTTCTTCTATTAAAAGTCATGTTTTAATCTTTAATTGGTGGCCTGCGGCAGAGGAGGCCGGGGTCCCGTCACCATTGCAACCGGTTACTACCCTCCGGGTCAGGGGTCCCCTGGACGTGGGGCCTCTGAGAGAATGCCGGGTATGGAACTTTGTACCCGGTCCATATGGGCAATACCCGGACCCGAACCCGATTCCTGGACTGGGGAAAAGGGGTGCTAACCTGTTTTTAGAGGCAGCATCCAGGTTCAGGTTTGCTTGGGTGGGTAACTGAAAGGACCCGGTCCCGTCCTGTTCACGGTTAATAAAAATGTTTTTTATATATTTGCAACATTTAAGCAAAATGCCTCCCATCAAGGGAAGAAACAAAAGCTTTCATAATTGTAAATATGTTAGTATGCTTGTTCACTGTTTTTATCTTTTTCAGTTCAGAAAAATAAACGGTGGTGGTTGGACAGCCCGCGGACGGTCTGTAGTTAACGAAGGGGGAGTGTGACGCCCTGGACTAGCCAGGTAGTCACAGATAGCGCCCCACACAACACAAGTCCCTCACAAGGTAACACCTGCCAAACCTTAAACCCTAGTCACCTCCCACAGAGCTTGATGGACACACCAGGGGGGTGGAGCCAGGCAGTTGGCCATGCCCACCGAGGAGTCCAGAGGGCCTGAGGCAGGAAACACAGAGAGTTGAGTTGGAGTGGAGTTGACAGCAGTGAGGAGTAGTGAGTGGAGTGAAGGAGTCTGGCAGGTGCCGGGGTTGGAGCCAGGGCACCTTTGGCTAGGAGACAGACGGTGGCCTAGCCTGTAGGAGCCGGGAAGACGACTCGGTGGAACCGTGATGGACCGAGACAGGGTAGTGGCCTGCCGGTGTCGCGGGCGGGGAGGAGGGTGTCAGCACACTACGCTCACCCCTTCTGCTCGGGTCCGGCGGCTGCTGCTCAGTGGTTGCTCGAGCGGTGGGCCGGATCCCGGGGGTTTCTCGAGCGGCGCTCCTCGCCCGTGAGTGAAAGAGGTTTGTTGGGTGTGGGAAGTGTTTATTGTCCGTGACGCCACCCACGGTTGTGGTGATTTCACCACCGCTGCTCAATATGGGGATCCCGGGGATGGTGATGCGGAGCAGCCAGGTGTTGTGTTGCCCCTCCGTGGGTAGGGGTTGGTGATCCCGGGGCCCGGTGATGGTTTGGGAGGTGCAGGGCCTGGTGGGCGCAGGGACGCGGGGGCAGCGCTGTGCCTTGCGGCACTGTGGTACTCACTCAGCCTGAGACGTTGACACAGTTTTACGGTAAACCACACGGCTGGAAAGACGGTTCCCACGGACGGCTGCACTTGCTCTCCCAGTAGGTGACGGTGATGTCCCTTTTCCTTGCACCTTTGTTTCTGTGTTGGTAGCGATGGGTTCCCACCGGTAACCCGCTCCCTGGCTTCAAGCTGGACCGGAGGAGCTCTACTCTTTGCCCGCAGGCGCTGGCCCTGAGAAACTGGTGCCTTGGCGGTGGCGGTGTCTCTCTTACACTGGTTGGACTGTTGCCTTCAATCGGGACTTGGTTGTTGGGGGATCTACGTCCCCTTCACTGACGGATTTGGCAAATTATGGCGACTCCAAGCCTTGCCGGGGTCCGAGAGGCCCCTGCCCTGGTGCTGACTGTCCTTCGGAACACTGCTCCAGACCGCCGGGCCACCACCCGTCCGCGGTCCTTCCAGGAACTTCCAAACGGTCCCCCTCCAGACAGTCACCGCCGTTGCTGACCTTGCTGACCTGTCCTGCACACAGCTGGACTACTTCAGGCTTTCTCTCTGTCACCACTCTTGCTTTCCTCCTTTACCACTTTACTTCACTTCTACTTTCACTTCCTTAACTCATCTTAGCTGTTTACTCCTTCACTTCCCTAGCTTATCTGCCTGGTTCTTCCCACCTCCAGAGCTGTGAACTCCTCGGTGGGCGGAGCCAACCGCCTGGCCCACCCCCTGGTGTGAATCATCAGCCTCTGGAGGAAGGCAACAAGGATTTTTGGTTAGCTTTGGTGTTCCTAACTGGGATGTAGGGTGTGGTGGTGTGTGACCTGTGTCCCCTGGCTTGCCCAGGGCGACACATTCCCCCTTAGCAAAATGCAGACCGTCCGCGGGCTGCCGTCCAACACCGGTTTTATTTTTCTGCAAAAGATAACATGGTAAAATAATAACATATGTACATTTTTAATAAATCTTCCCTTAACGGGAGGCACATTTCTTAAACGTTGCATAACGGTTTACGGTTACGGTTTTCCGCTCTCTCCCACCCAAGCAACCTGGCCCTGATGCTGCCCCTAAAGCCCAGGCAGCACCCCTTGACCCACAGTCCAGCACACGGTACCCGAGCGGGATCTGTCCTTCCCTCCAGAGGGTAGCCACCGGTTCCTTTGGTGGCTGGGCCCCAGCCTGCTCTGCTCAGGGCCCTCCCTCCAACCTGCCTCTCCGGAGGCAGCATTGCGGAAACGGTAACGGCAAACAACATATTTACAAGCCACTAACGTTTGTGGTTGCCCTGCAAGTTCACGGGCTTGTCCATGGAAAGTCCTCCATGCAAAACTTTTAAACGGTCCCCACTGGGACAACGGTGCCGGCTCCAGCCGGTTGCAAATCACAAAGATAATCTGGTTCGGTAATCATTTCCTTATCATTCTTTCAAACTTTTAAACAACAAAATGGTGGTCCCAACGGGGACTGGACAACGATGCTCCGCTGCCCTACTCGTACTTTTCTGCTGAGGCGGACCCATCCTCTGCCACCAGCACATCAAACATGCACTGACATGCCTGCGGTGACAGGGGCACCCGGTACCCATTTCCACCGGTATGCGGGGTATGAACAACCACGGGGTCTCCTACATAGCGGGAACGCTCACTTGCCTCTTCAAACTCAGCAGCAGACCTGGGACTAAGGCCGGAGTCGTCATCTCGTGTTCCTGCGTCAGGCGGGTTGCCGCCAGCTGTCGCAGCCTCCTGGCCTCCAGCATCCAGCATTTCAGACCCTTCTGCGGTAGCACGGAGCAGCAGATCAGGCGAGCCTACACTGAGGCGCCCCATAAGTAACGGCAAGGGTGATGCATAGGCCGAGACTAGGCCGGGCCCCTCAGCCGCAGCGGCCGGTCCTGGTAGGACATAGGGACGTGGGTCACCAGTCGACTCTGCTACATCCATTTCCCCTCCGTACATC